>NC_142371.1:21069449-21289449 GCF_059441005.1 Hippichthys cyanospilos
CAAGCCACTTTTTGTACAAAAATAAAGCGTTCTGAATGTACAATTCCCGAAGTTTATCAATCCTTCATCGAACACTTCAACATGTTGTTCAGTTGAAGCAAGCACACGTGGTTTCCGGGTGAACGTTTCTCTTCCGCAGATTCGGCACGAATAAAAATCCCGAAAGTTTGTTAATCATTATCACACTGCGAAAAATGATAGTATTAGATATATTTTCAATAATAAAATTTACAGTATTGTGTGATTTTAGAAAAAAAAAAATTTTGACTGGTTTGTTTGTGTTGTAGTAACGCATTAAAGCCGAATGAGGTCACTGCTGCGTAGATTTGGCCTGCTTTGCTTGGCGTTGTCAGGCTTTACTGACTCCACAAGCGTAATAAATGCCATTTGGGCTAATAAAGCTAACAGATGCATCAACAAAATAATCATCGTCATTAATATTGTTAAATTTTTCTCAAACAATGCACCAGCTATTATATATTAAATATAATTGGTTAAAATATAATATATTCGGTTAGACACTTTTCCGTTGTTGCTTTAAAATGTGCATTAAAATGTGAATCGGAAAAAACACTTTTTGTCTTAATATTTAAAAAAAAATAAAAAAAAACTTAATAATGTAATATCTTTTATTTTGTTCGGGCCCCAAATTGAAAGAGTTGTGCTGTACAGGACACTATGAATCAATGTTATTTTTTATTAGGTTGATTTAAAAATATATATTTTTAGTCCTCTCTTGCAATTACCGTTTTATTATTATTATGATTATTATTATTATTATCATTATTATTATTGTCGTCGTTGTTGTTGTTGTTGTTGTTGTTACCCATCAAGTGACCCAGTAACAATAACTCATAGTAGCCATAGAAATATTACAACTTTACGCACAACAATGTGTGTGTATGGTAAGGTGAGTGTATTTACGTTACTGAATTAATGTTTTGATAACCAGAAAGAAAATGATACATTAAATCACAACTTGTTTAGTTCCAGTTTTGTTTACATTTTTTTCCCTATCCTTTACGCCTCCTCCTATTTAGAGAGCATCAATTCATTGTAAAATAAGCCCTGATGTTTCTCATAACCAACATGAAATAAATTGTATGACCTCGCAGACAGTGACCATAAATATTTGCGACATATAAAAGGCTTTCTATAAGCTGCAGCATCTTCTGAGATAAGACTGGGGGGGGGATCCATCTTGGCATGATCTATTTGAGAGAAGCCGCAATGGCACCAGTGAGCTCATCTCAAGCAGACTCCCAACTCTGCATGGATGTGATATCTCAGCAAAGTTAGCCCTGTCTCCCCAAATGGCATCTCACTACAACCGCGAGGAATGTCTGTTACATGTGCGAGATTTGC
Source organism: Hippichthys cyanospilos (assembly GCF_059441005.1). Lineage (NCBI taxonomy): Eukaryota > Metazoa > Chordata > Actinopteri > Syngnathiformes > Syngnathidae > Hippichthys > Hippichthys cyanospilos. The sequence goes on from NC_142371.1 coordinate 21,070,815, forward strand.
CCAGCATGCAGAATGTTTGCGGCTGATGAGACCAATGAATGGGATCAGTGTTTCCACATGATGTCACATGCTTTGTTTATCGTCAGCACCGCCAGTTAATGACCCCCAAATCCTTGCGCGCACGTTTCAGCCTCACTTTTAAAAGTCTTCAGTCGGACCTCCTGTGCTTTATATTACAGCGGTTTACATGTTAACTCATGTACTGCGTGCTCGGTTAAAACAGATTTTCGACTTATGCAGCAACGAAGTCACTGCCAGACCAGTAAATACTTGACGTGTACAGTCGTCAATGGCAGTGAATGAGTGAAATGTGCAAGTCGCGTTAGAGTCACTTTAAAACAACCCACTAAGCATTTTCATCTGAGATGGAAAAAGTAGCCAAAAGTTGTACCCTAGCGCTTGTAGTGCTACTTTAAACTACCATGATGGAAGTGAAATAATATCAAACAGACAATAACACAGGGAAAGTCAAGCAAATTACAGTATTTTCTTTACAATCACAGTTTATCCGTGCAAATATGAATAAAGAAGCAAACTCCATCTATTTCAATCCATTTTAATTGCAGTTTATTTCAGGGGACGGCCATTTTGTCAATTGCTCTTGATGGAAAATCAACACAGTTGCACAGAGCTTCTGAGTTTGGTCATGTGAACTTTGCTTGCTGAGCCAAACACTTTCATCTTACATCTCTTTATCACCACAAGCTTTTATGACTGCCACATGTAAACTTGGGCTGGGAGAAAAGTCAACCAAGTCGGGTAGTGGACTCTAAAAATATTTTAACTAAAAATATCCACTTTAATTGCTGCCATAATAATGTTTGCATCATCATTTTATACATGGATTTTTTTTGCAGACGTACTCAATGTTGCAATGACAGCAAAGGAGAAAGTCTTCCCACAAAACTAAATGGCTTTATGTTGAAATTTTAACCACTGAGGGGCACGCAAGCACAAAACCTGCTCAGTCTGCTACTAAAGAAGAACAGAAAGTTATTGACCTCATAACAACTAACGAACTCTGAGGGAAAATAATAAATAGTAGTTATATGCACTCACAATATCAGTTAAAGAATGAGTAGTTAGATCCTCTTACTTTAACTAATATTCAACCTTAGAGGAAAATAAAAAAAGAAATGTAATGTTTTCTGGGGCGTGTGATAGTTTACTTGATTATTCGATAGAATAATTTATTTGAAAAAGATTTGCTCGAGTCGTGATAGCCCTGATGCAAACCAACCTAGTGCAAACCACTAAAATAACGACAACAATGGCCGAATGTCTTTGACATCTTGTTTTTAGCAGTTCCTCTCAATGATCACACAAGAAGTTGCTCAATAAAATACTCTACTGCTGATTTTACACAAACAAAGTGTTGGACAACGTTGGAAATGAGCGAGTAGAGCCGATGCAGAGACGTTTTGGTTTTCTTTAATGAACGCCAAGGAAATATCAGTGTTGACATTTTGCTGGAATGGAGCAAGTGTGTGTTGTGAGCTCAAGACTTTGGTATGTCTAGCTCATATGACCGGGACTCATCGCTAGTGACCAGCTCATATTGAAAAGAACAGTACTTACAGTAAATGAAAGTGGTGAGCAAGATTTCTCGAAACAATCATCAAACTTTGACATTGTTTTACTTTAGAGGGGGTAAGTTAAAAAAAACAAAAAACTCGCAAATCAGTATCGTTCATCTGTCTTGAATATCTAAAAATGATTCCCGTATTTCACCTCAAAATGGCCTCTTTAAACCAAAATGGCTGACTTCCTGTTCAGTTTCTAGCATAAATGAGCCACTGGCTCGCTGCGCTCAAGTGCCCCATGAGTAGTTTTTATTCTTTTCAGAGGCAGTTTATTCAAATCTATCTATCTATCTATCTATCTATCTATCTATCTATCTATCTATCTATCTATCTATCTATCTATCTATCTATCTATCTATCTATCTATCTATCTATCTATCTATCTATCTATCTATCTATCTATCTATCTATCTATCTATCTATCTATCTATCTATCTATCTATCTATCTATCTATCTATCTATCAAGTTAGTTACTATCTAGCTAGCTAGCTAGCTAACTACCTACTAGCTAGGTAGCGAATCTATCTATCTATCTATCTATCTATCTATCTATCTATCTATCTATCTATCTATCTATCTATCTATCTATCTATCTATCTATCTATCTATCTATCTATCTATCTATCTATCTATCTATCTATCTATCTATCTATCTATCATCCATCCAGCCATCCATTTTTTTTGTGACTCACTTGTCTCATTGAAAAAAAAAGGTGGGGAGAGAGCTGTCTAAAATCTTACAGTTTAATGATTCAAGTCGTCCTTCTCACTGCCTGGCGCTCATGTCTTCATAAGAAAAAAAAAACAAAAAACGATCCAGAATCATAGTGATATTTCTTGTGTATTTCCATTGTGGTCTTTTAAAAGCTACTCACACACTTGTTGGGCAAGCTCATTGGCCATCACCAGCTGCTGGTCGTAGGTGCGTTCCCTGGGTGGGATTTTCTCACCAAGCGAGAAAGAACCTCTAAAACCACCAAATCTTGTAAAGTGGCAATTGTCTACAATTAAGTACAAATACACTGCTCATTTTCCCGGCTTGAGTTATAAAAATGTCGATTGGACTGTGATGGTGGCGACGTTATGGGTGGCATCTGGATCTCGCGCGAGAAAAGTTAGCAGTAAAAGTCACATGATGGTGTTTTGATGACACAACTTTAGAGAGGATGTTTTGTTGCATGGCGGCAAATACCTTGCGGCCATTAGAAATGCATAGTGTTACAAGTTGAACCTTCGTGTTAGTGATTGACTGCTTTGAACTGGGTCGTGATGCTTCCTACGTTCAAGTAGTACCCATTGCCGGAAAAATTTTCTTTTGGTGGAGTACACGAAATGGTTTATTTATGCAACTCCAGTTTTTCGCTAATAACACATTAGTAAAAGCAAAAATGAACCGTAAATTGTAAGTAAGCATTTATTGTATCAGAGTGCTTCAATTGTCTATTCAAATGGTTCGAACTTTATATGTTAAAGATTATTCCTTTCACCTATTAATTGACGTTTTTGCCATTCGAATGCCGACAAAATTTCCACTTTTTTCAGTTTTTCCTTTGTATCTTCTACGTTATTTGGCCTATTCACACTGTTCTAAATCTATATGTTAAAGATTATTCTTTCCATTGCCATTCACTTCCTTTCACTTATTTATTTAAGTTTATGCAATTCAAATACCCACACAATTTCCACTTTTTTCAGTTTTTCACTTGTATCTTATTTTGCCTTTTCACACCGTTCCTACTATATATAATAAGGGTTGTTCTTTCCACTACCATACACTTCCTTTCACCGATTAATGAATGTTTTTGCAATTTGAATACCCGCACAATTTTCACTATTTTCAGTTTTTCCCTTGTATCTTTTACATTATTTTGCCTTTTCACACCGTTCCTACTACATATAATAAGGGTTGTTCTTTCCACTACCATACACTTCCTTTCACCGATTAATGAATGTTTTTGCATTTTGAATACCCGCACCATTTTCACTAATTTCAGTTTTTCCCTTGTATCTTCTACATTATTTTGCCTTTTCACACCGTTCCTACTATATATAATAAGGGTTGTTCTTTCCACTGCCATACACTTCCTTTCACCGATTAATTAATGTTTTTGCAATTTGAATACCCGCATAATTTTCACTATTTTCAGTTTTTCCTTTGTATCTTCTACATTATTTGGCCTATTCAAACCTTTCCAACTTTGTACTATTCACATTTCTTCACAGATTCATCCCACCTGAACATTCAACGTAATTCATCCATTCATTGCCTCTCCCTTTAGCGCTTACGCCTTCACACGCAATTTCTTCAGAATTGCACATTTTCTTTTTTTTTTTTTTTGTCCTGTTTTTGGAACTTATGTTTGTTTGTACAGTACAGTACTTAGGATACGCAGTGTTTGCCATTTTTCACATGCTCATAAGTGGTTGTCACACATTTTGTCTGATTTACTAAACTTTGGAACCAGATTTATGGTGGTAGCTGTTGGCGTAATTTACTCAGTGGGGTAATATCGTCATGTGGTTTATTGCTCCTCTGCTGGAAATTTTTCTCAATAATTACAATATGAAAATCAGATAAAACTCAACAAATAAAGCCGTACAGATTGAATGAATCCTAACAGGTCAACCACTTCGTTGACTTGCTTTTTGACTCCAAAGGTTTAGCTAGCTTGTGAAACAACCTCCAGTGATGTTGTAGAGTTTGTGTTGGGTCTTGAATGGATTCCTCGTCACTACTAAGTGTGCAACAATGTTATCAGATGGGGCGAGGCTTCTGTCAACACCCCCAGCGTGTTTTCGTGTTTAACCAAAATGAGTCAAATGAGCAGAATGTACTGTACCGCTCCTTACGTTTGGATGACACAAGAGCAGGCCCGTTTCACTCTGCTTCGTTGAGTCATGACAGAAGTGAAACACGGTGTTCATGCTTGTACTGGATAATAGAGAAGTGAAAAGTGACGGTTGTCTGTCAGCTACTTTGGAAAGATATAATCCGGGTCATGGTTATATTTGGTGGGAAATGAAGGGACAGTGATACACAAAAACTTAAAAGGCTTGAAGGTGTGAACCCAGTTTGTCAAATCAGCAGACATTCACATGCATCGTTAACGTTGATCATACTTTGTTTCTCGTTAGACAAGTAAATATTTCTGTTCCTAAATGCTGGTAATATAATATTGAAATAGTGATACAATGGATGGAACAGATACACCATGTTGTGTTGATTGTTTCTATTTTTTTTCCTTTTGCTGTTATGTTCTATTGTGTTATTTTGTTGTGAGTGTAGAAAATGCTTATTAATAACGTTTTGTCTGAAAGACAACATTTTGGGTACAAGGAGGAAAATACATTTCTCTCTCTCTCTCTCTCTCTCTCTCTCTTTCTCTGTATATATATATATATATATATATATATATATATATATATATATATATATATATATATATATATATATATATATATATATATATATATATATATATATATATATACATATATATAAAATATAGACAGTAAAATGTATTAGGTAGTTGTGATAATATGTATTTATAATATATTATAATCATATATAAGTAAATCAATGTACTGCATTACTGTATAGCATATAATTATTATGTATATAATAATGTTTCAAATTATATATATATATATATATATATATATATATATATATATATATATATATATTACGTTTATATTACGTTTTTATTTTTTCTTTCATTTCTAAACATGAATAAAAAAATATGTAAAATATTTAATTCTAAGATACATTTAAAATACTGTACTAACACAATAAATAATAATCTTAATAATAATCCAATTACACATTATTTCGTAAAAAAAAAACCAAACAAACAAACATGAAAAGTACAGTCTATAAAGGACGAGGGACTGTTGCTTTACACAGAAGGAAGTAAAGGAAAAGGCGGGGAAAGTGTCCTTATATGGTGCTGAGTGGCAGGGCAAAAGGGGCGGAACTTTGTGACTCACTTCCGGAGTAGTAAAAAGAAAAAAAAAACTAGCCGGCAACTTTAGTCAAGCGCTCACTCACTTTACTGTGTGTTTTTTTTCTTGCTTCTTCAACGACAGCAGAGCGACACTGCACCGGAGTGACCTCCAGACTAAAGCCCGCCACGCAGAGCTCCACTGGCGGCGACGTGACACCCGGGTGGCTCGCTGTCAGCTCCCGCTTCATACCTGGTAGGAAAAAGTAATTTTTACTGCATGTGTCTTTAATATTTTGACTTGTCCTGCCTTGTAGAGCTTCACTTGTCTGTACTACAGTTTTTTTTTCATGTATGCACGTAAACTTCATTCAAACGCAGCTTTCTCGTGAGAAGGAACAACATTGTGAATACTTGTCGTTTACGTTGGTTTTATTTGATTTGCTATAATTGCAGTTATCGATCATTGAGGGTTTTTTTCTCACATTAAAAGATGTCAACATATGTTTTAAATTATTCACTTTTTGTCTAAAAAAAAACAACAAATCTGTGAAAATTAACTAATAACTAAACTAACTAAATGTGGGGAGTTGATTTGGCTAAATGTAATTTCATATTATTTATAAGGTTTTTAATATATTCTGCTTATATGATATTTGTAATGTTTATGAGTTTTGTGAGATTGTCGCACTGCAAAAGAAAGAACAAACATGCAGTACACTCGTCTAAAATGATATAAAATTACATTATCTAACTAAAAAAAAGTCATTTCTTTTATTCTTTTTTTGCTCAGGAGTAAGACATTTGGGGAAAAAAAACATGGTTTATTGGGGCAATAAAGCAAAAATTTACTAGAAATTACACCTACACTATATATATATATATATATATATATATATATATATATATATATATATATATATATATATATATATATATATATATATATATATATATATATATATATATATATATATATATATATATATATATATATATATATATATATGTTCTGTTTGTTTTAAATATATATTTAAAAAAATGTTTATAATAAAAATTTTAAGATTATGTCTAGGATTGTGTAATTATGCGGAGTATTGAAATAATTGTCATTTTTCTAATCATTGTATTCATGTGGTACATTGAAAATTATAATCCTGTTTTTTATATGTATTTTATAAAATCAAATTTCAACTAACTACCTGACTAACTTTCTGATCAATGTTTTGAAAAAAAAACAAAAAAACATCTAAACTGTCATGAGAGAAGAATTCAATCATATTTTTGCCTTCTGGTCACATTTGCCTCAAAGAAAGCAGACACAGGCATGTCAAGGCTTGATGATGCTTTATAGTATGTCAGAGCTTAGTCAAATTTGCACTCGCTCATCAGGGGACAAAAAGAAAACACTTCCTCTGAAGAGGACTCGGCATCTTCTCCGCCTTACTGTTTTTTTTTCCTCTGTCATTCTTGATTGTCCTCTGTTTTGTCTTAATAGTTTTGTATGTTAAATACAAAACCCGTCCTACTGGACTGAGTGCAGAAATATTTTTTATTATGAATTTGTTTTTGTGTGTTTCTATGGTTTGCGTAAAAGCAGTCTGTGTCTCCTAAAAATTTCGCAAGCCGTGGTGTGATAATATCCACCATTGACATTTTTTTCAAATGTTATTGCACTGTAGGTAGCACGTTAGGATACCTTCATGGCCACACAGAATCCGAACTTGTCCTTGTAACACCTGTTCTCAAAAGAAAACTGTACTTTCTCAACTTGCAACAGACGGAAGGCCGCTGCTCGTTTTATGCAAGCATAACGGCGTCCGAACGTGATTGGATGAGCGGTGATATCCCAACTTCAGAAATCGAGTCAGTACCAGCATTCGCTGCTTATGACAACGTATAAGAGTTAGTGTGCTGCGTTCTTTTTGGAAGAAAAGAAAGCACTCGTTTTAAGAGCTTTGAGTCTGTTTTTCAACCACACGGGACTGCCGGCCAGGCGAAATCACCTCCCAGCTGCCAAAAGGCTGTCATTCTGTCCCCGTTTTAGCAACTTGGAAGCTCTGTAATGTGTTTGTTTGCCTGCCTCCTCTTCCGCTGGTGCTCATATTCTTTGCAAGCTTTCCAAGGGTCAGCCCTGCGCGCTAGCTGGAAGCCGGCCAGATGCCGAATAACTGGCAGGCGGCCGGGTCATGGCTTGGCATGGTTTGAAAGCAGGCTCAAAAGAGAAGAGGCAGTCAAGTGGTTGCAGGTGCTTAGAAAGCGTGAGGGATTGCTCTGTATTGACTCCATAAGGTGAAAAAAACTCGTTTGTGTCGGCCATGCTGGATGGCGTGGAGTCAACGTTGGAATTCCCACAGCTGAATATTCAACAAGGGAGATGACATGAATGACTACCATGAAGTAGATGTTACATAAAACATCTGTTTCAGCGGCATCAACATTTGCAGATCTACAGCAGTGTAGTCGAGCGGCTGTGTTTGCATGTGTACATAAGTTCAAACTTACTGCTGGTGAAGGACGTGTTCAGTGAGAAGAACCCTTACGCTTACACTTCACGCTATCCCTAAGAGCAAACCCATATCCACCAAGACCTAATCTCAACCCAATCAAAACCCTTTAATGCAGGATACCGGCAATACCGGAGTGCCTGTACGGAACCCACGTAGGCTCGGGGAGAACATGAAAACTCCACACAGGAAGGTCGTTGCCAGCTGGTTTTGAACTCAGGTTCCTTAACTGTGAAATGGACGTGCTAACCGCTCTTTCGCCGAGCGGAACTGGCATACCACAGCAGAGGTTTGACAATGCTGCAGAGCCTATGCGTATGCAAAGACCGTCTTGACACATGGCTCCATTTCTTGTCTTGATGCACCACATAGTGGCCAAACGGGTGCTGCTGTTCAATTACTCGTTGCACCTCTACCGCTAACTTTGACAATGTTGCAGAGGCAATGCATATGCAAAGACCATCTTGACACTCAACTTAATTTCTTGTCTTGCTGCATCATCTAGTGCTGGAATGGCTGATGCTATTTGTGTGCTTAAACACTTTCCGATTGAATAATTATTGATTACTTTGATACTCAACTTGTTGCCAGTTAATCATTGCCCCTCTACCCCTAACTGTATCACTATCACTCACCTCTAAGACTCATGTAACCCTAACATAGTCTTGAACTCATTCCCTAAAATTGTATCCAAACGCCTAACCCAAACCGAACCAGAATTTATCACCAACCTTAAAACTAACCTCGAAGCATTCGCTTTTCCCTAACCCTCAAATTCAATCCTCTCCTAGCCCCTCACTCTAATCAGTAAACCAAACCCGCAAGCCACACCCAGTCATTTGCATGATATAATCATAACTTGTCAGATACTTATTTTACTCAAAGGATTTATTCGTACTAAAGACGACCTTACGTGAAAAATCGCGGATTCTAGTTAGAATTCTTCACCCTTTCTTCATTTGTGTGCGGGGGCGCGTGGCCGACGGCAGGAGTGTGTCTGCATTCCCTGCAAGTGGGGGAAGTGACCTCAGGCTTCCTGTGTGGCTGAGCATGACCAGGTGCTGTGGGCTTCTACCGCCAAGGCGCGAGACTTCCTACGTGGAAGCTCTTGTTGGTAAACGTAACATGATCCATCCGTACGAGTTAACTCCCGACCCCCGCTTGACAATCCGCTCATCCTCTCTGCACTCTTGTCAGCGTTACAAGGAGGATAAGCGTTATACGGTCTACAAAGTCATTGACTGTGCTAGTGTTGTAATTAGGTTCCTCATGGGATGTAATTACAGGCCTATACCTAGCATTTATCTGCTCATTTTAAAAGAAGGCTGTTTTTGCTGGAAATGACAAATTATGGGAACTCTAGGATATATCATAATTACAGACACTTGTTTAATATGGGTGGATTTTATATTTACTTGAGAAGAAACAGACCCATTGCTGCAATGTGGAAGGTACCGACTTGGAATGTGGATGACTAAGGTGACCTGGCTTCGCTGACATCAAAGACAGATTTTCTTTGATTTTTTTTTTCCTGTTTTCGTTTTGTGTGACTTTAGAAGCAGTCGCGTCGAAAAGAGGGTCAGGGAACAAAGATTCAAATTTTTACACACAATCTTTTTCCTCAGCATAACTGTCATTACAAAGTGATTAGATACTACTGTATCTTCCGGACTATAAAGCACACTCAAAAGCCTTGAATTTTATCAAAAGCTGATGGTGCGCCTTATAATCTGGTGCGCCTTATACAGTGTATAAACCGTGAGTTTTCATTTTTGCAGGACAAAAAAAATTAAAGAATTCATTGCCATGTAAATTCTTTCATTTGTACTTCTGGTTTTCAGTTATAAATGTATTTTTTACTATTATAATTTTCATAACACTGTGTGAAATGTTTATATGCTATGTATCCTCCAATTTTGAACTTATACGTGGACAAGGCGCAAAAAAAGCACAATTTTATACAACGAATCCAGAAACTGTTTTCAAATCAAAAAAACAATATATTTTAAGGATTAAAAATATGTAAGATTAATATTTAATTGCATTAATTGTATTATTTTAAATCCTTAATTCTTTATTCATCTTTGCATTGAGCCAAAGAGTCTTTTAATGTATTCACGAGGTATTTTTTCCCATTCTTCAGATACTTTCCACAAATCTTTATTCGTAATTTCTGATTGAAAAGTTTAACTGACTTCCTTGTTTCGAGCATCGGAGACATAAAAAATGCCCTTTAAAAAAAAAAGCTTTTTCCAATGTCTGTGTGAAAGGTACAGGTGGGTCCACTTGTTCTTTTTTGTTCTATTGTGTGAGTTGTGCGCAAACTGCACATGAAAAAGGCTGTAATTATTAATTTTGTTCACTTATCATGAAAACACTCGGTAAATCGCTGCACGTTTAAGACATGAAACTAATGGCCCGTGTCCAATCAGTATTTCCCCATCTCCCGTCCCAGATGTTGTTTGGATGCGGGAATGCTCAGTCGATTCGCCGTCTTGTCAATGAGTCAGCTGCGACTGGTTTCCCGCATGTGAACTTGAAGAATGGGGCAATCGTCTACCTGTCACTTATCTTTTTACGAACTCATCATAAATTGATCCAAAACAGAAGTGGGACTGAGACGAGGCGTAATATAAACGCAGTAACATAACCAAGTGTAACGCGTAGCCCATCTTTACTGGTTTAACTGCGTGTAAGGTACCAAGAGGAATAAGGTCAAGAAAATGGCTGACTTGGCTTAAAATATGGTTTCAGAAGTGTAAAAAACTGCCTGTCAAAGTCAGCTTTTCCCATGCCACTGGTCTGTGTGAAAGGTACTGACTGAACATTGGAGCATTAAGGTGTGCTGGCATTTGTTCTGAGAGAATATCAGAGCTGTAACAGAAGCTGCTTTTACAGTGCCTGTCAAAGCCAGCTTTTCTTATGTTATCATCTCAGTGTTAAATTTACTGAAATGTCCTTGAGTGTGAAATGTACATTTCCCAGATGTGGAGGTAGTAACACAAGTGTAATGGAAACCTCTTTCATACTTCCAATCAAAGCCAGAATGAAAAGTACCGACACAAAACTGGCGCATTGGAATTGACGTATTCTGACGTATATCAGAGCAGTACTGGAAGCCCCAGATGATAAAAGCGAAGCGGAACTATTTATCAACTATAAGTAATGGCAACTGTACAGTGAAAATTAGTGCTAGCTTACCTTGTCATTATTGTAAGTCGTGACAGATCTTGCTGACAAGGTTTCTAAATGCTGGTGAATCCACGGTGGAAAACGGCAGCATATCTCCTAACCAATTTTCTGTATATTTTCTTTTTGCTAACTTCACATTACAATGACATCGCTCAAACAGGTTTGTCAAATTACTGGTGCTATTTCGCAAAGTGGACGGCTCTTTAGGTGTCGCGCACAAAGTGCACCGATTATTTTCTTCCTGTCTGGATCTCTGACGAACCGAAAGCAATGGGTGTACGTCCATCTTGTATTCAACATCTTCAACCTGTCTGCTGCTGCCGCTTTCATCTCTGTTGTACTAGGTACTAATTATAGAGAGTAAACATTTTGCCCTGGACTTCTCCAATCTCACAGCTTTTTTGGCATACTTTGGGGAAATAAAACCGGTTAAAAATGCATTGCAATTCATTGCCTTACTCTCATTTGTATCGAGTAAGATATTACTATTTTCTCGGTGTGTAATGCATTATTACTACATCATTACAGCAAAAAGTAATGCATTACAGTACTACATTATTTTTGTTATGCATTACTCCTGACACTGTTTATGTCATGAAGTTCCTGATATACAAAATTTGGCCAGAAGGCAAGCCAGCAATTTCATGATTTCTTAGTTCATATCAGGCATGCAACAGAAGACCCTTTTACACTGTCTGTCAATGCCAACTTTTAGAAGTGAAATTCTTCTGCGTGAAAGGTACCAATCAGGCAATTTCACAATCTCTGGAGGTATCTGTAACAATGCATATCTTGCCATTGCTGATTTATGTGTAAAAAAGTAAAAAATTTTCACTTTAGCTGTGTGTGACAGGGGCTAAAAAAGTTCATGTCTTAAGGTCTGCACAGTACGCCCGCGACTACAGTATGAATGATGTCATCATAGGAAAACATGCTGCGATAGTTGTTACAAATAACTTGGCTTCAGGCACGTCTGAATCTACAAATAAACGGCAGTGTTTTCATATGCAACCTGTAATTTGACGCATACTAGTCACCACGGAGCTAATGGCCTAATCATAGCACACCCTATGGCTAATGGAGGAAAAATACTGCTGGGTACGGAGAATTCCTCGCATAAATGAGGTCAAGCCATGCAATTTTGCCCCCCGTCCCTGCCGGGAGACAAATTACGCGTGACATTGTTACACCACATCATTATAACTCGTCAAAGAAAGCTCCCCCCAAATGGGTAATACTGTATCGAGGAGATTACGATTTTATGGAGTTTAGTATTTCAAGGATTTGAGCGCCAGATCTTCTCTACTATTATATGATGTTATGGTTTATATAAGCACCACCGTAGTAGAGATGAAACACTATAAAAATCCCATTTTGCTTTAATTGGAGGGGAATTATCATGATTATCAGTAAGATGATACTGTGAAAAAATGTGCTATTGGGAGTGGCAAATGTCAAAATGTTATGTACAGTTTTACAGGCAAATGAGCAGCAGAGCAGGTGTACATCAAATATTAAAAAATATTCGATCCTAAAACACTGGAAGTTATAGAAAAAAAAACAATAAATAAATGAATTAATTCATAATGTTGGGAAGGGAATGATTAGATGAAAATCGGTAACGTAACAGATTAAACATTTTAAAATAAATATCAAACATAAATTAGACCTAATACTAAAAAAAATAGCAAAATAACCACTTTAAATATATACATTTTTGCAGAAATATTTTAATATTAAAACAAAATTGAAGTTATTGGAAAATCTAAATAAGAACTGTACTGCATATGTTTCACCCTTTCAAGTATTTTTACATGTTTCTACTTTCTTTTCAAATATAAAATAAAATAAATGAAAAAAATGCTAAATACTAGATCATTAAATGTTATAAATGTTCATACATAATATTTTAAAATTCACCCAAAAAAAAAATAAAGCTTAAATAAAGAAATAAACACAATGAAATAAGAAATGTATGAAAAAGAAAAATGTTCAAAACAAAAAAAACATGTCTTTTCACAATAGTATTTCTTATTTTTTCATTTATTAGATGTTATATGTCTCAAAGCCATATATTGCGCTGCCAGTTTATATTTTTCTCAGACAGGAATTTACATTTTCTCAGATGTCTTTCATGTAATTCCTCTTTCAAAATTTAAGCCCTATATATATATATATATATATATATATATATATATATATATATATATATATATAATATATATATATGTATATATATATGTATGTATATGTGTGTCAACGCCCTAAGTCCTGTCCATGCGTAAATTTACTAGCATTCCTCTTGCTGATGGCACAATCGCAGCTCGGCATGATGAAACTAGATCTAGAATGTGGCTTCTTAAGCGGCAGTGTTCTTGCGGCATCCCTCCACCTCCGCTTTTCTTTGTCAAGTATTTACAAGCTTTTGGCGTTGGCGCTTTTACTTTTTTGTCGGGTGCGAAGGCACACGGCAAGGGACATGCTTTGACAAGCTCTACCGGGCATGCTAGCTGTGCATTTAAGTTGCTTGTGTGATTGTTCATCAGACACGTGCACACCTTTGAAGAAATTACCGCGCGCCGGGCGCTGTGGTTCTCGCGTTTCTTTTTATCCGCCCACCTTGGTGTGATGCTGGACTTATCCTCCATAAATGGCAGAAAGTGTCCTTGGCATGGCTATAAAAGGACTTCGGCTCCTCGACGAGGGGATGCTTTGTAGATTTACGACAGGGGAGAGCTAAACAGGGATTTTCGTGGCTTCTCATTGGCGCTAATAAGGGAGAATGAATTGGATGACTTAAGCCAAGGAGCGGCCCGGGCACATCGTTGTTGCCCACAAGCTTATTTGTCATCAGCCTGTCAGGGGAAACAAAAAAAAAAAGACGATTAATGCAAGTCCTGCGCTGTGGAGTTTATTCAACGCGTACCACCTCTTCACACTGGAGAGGTTTTCTCAACTTTGTACACTTGAATCTAAGAATGTCTTGAATAGAGCTCTCGATCCTCTGGCACTTTTATCTGCTACCAAAGGTGGCAAATGTTCTTGTACGATTTACTGAAGAAGTACAGATAAAGACGACTCTGCGAGAACGTTCGGATCTGTTTCATGAGACACTTAACGAAGTCATACAAAAACATTAGAGGTCTGCTTGAAGATCACGGAGAGAAGATTGAAAAGTTTTTCTTGAGACCTCTAGAACCTCTTTCCAAAGCATAACTGTCATTACCAAGTGAGCAGATTAACAGTTTAGTCACAAAATACATTTCTGAATTGGTCCGCTTTGGTTTTTCTGTCTTTTGTGTCAAAGGAGCCCTGTGAATAGAGATGACGCTATTGTTTCACAGTGCATTAGCACCCCCTGTTGGTGAAGGTTTTAGTCTTCTGTCAGCTCCTGTGTGCCCTCAAAATAAAAAATGTTACTTGCTTGATTGTCCTATATAGCGCAGGGGAAATTGTGTAGGTTTCTCCGTGGTTTAGTCTGATTTCAAGTTATTATAACATTACTTCCGGTAGCCCTAGCGGTGGCTGGAGTTGCTATGCCTACGTTGCATCAAGCTCCTGTTGGTTCGGAAACAATTGGAATGTGTCATTAAAACCGTGTTTTTAAATTGTCTATGATTGACAGGTTCATAGAAGTGGCATATTATTATTTTTACTTTACTTTACTTTACTTTTACTTTACTTTTACTTTCACAGGTGTTTTGACAACAAAGAAACCTTGTATAAGATAGATAACATGACTCCTTCTTGTGACTGGCTTCAAGTCAGCCCTGATATCAACCGAAGCATTCAAACTGACGTTTTTAATAAATGACCGAGTAATTTCAAAACTGTTTACTCAAGCAATATCTGTTTTCTGTATCGCCTCTTTTTGTTTAACTGATGCAAAATCAGCCATCACACTTTGCTTCAGATTCGATCAATACACACTGTGTGTGCTAATTTGCATTCCATCCACCTAGAACGCACAAAATTAATTGAATTCAGCACCTCTGGCATCACAATCCTCAGTTTTTAGACCAACTTCCGCAACGAGTTTGCGCCCGTTTATTCACTTGAAAATCTTTTGTAAATCAGGCCCTATGGGATGAGTGCAAACATCCTGAGCCCAACATGATTTGCAGGTTGTGAACACCGCATGTCAAACAATGCCATATTTCTCCGCGACGATCCGCCCGAGCCTTGGGTCGCGCTTGACAAAGTATGGCCTCGCTTCTTTCTTGTGAGTCGGGAAAAGTTGCTGGGATTTCTGCAGACTAAATGAAATGTTTGAATACTGGAGAAGGCGGCGCTCGCTGAGTAAACGGCGCGGGAGGAGGCTTGCCCGCTTAGCAGCTGTCACCACATTTCTCTGAAAGTAATCGCTTGTAGATTGGATTTCGCAGGCCCGCCGGTGGGCGGCAAACCGCTGGTTGCTAAATTCTGTTTGTCAAAGCCACAAAGGCACAGATGCGCTAACAGTGTAACGCCTGATGAGCTGCCTTTACGAAAGGAGTAAAAGAGAATCACCTAAGTGGCGTCACGCCGAAAAGGGGGTTTTCTTGCTTTCAGTACTCTGTAAAAATGTACAAGTGCAAGATGGGATGGGTCGTTAGCTTGAATTTCTTTGTAAGATGTTCGTTTAAAAAAAAAAGTCAGACGAAAAGAAGAATGTCAATCAGAAAATAAAAACACTGTTCTCTAGTACAGGGTTGTTTTTGGAGGCAGGGACCCCTTTTCCAAGGAACCCCATTGCCAAATATAAGTGACTTTGGTCTTTTCAAAAAATTCCAAATTCGTTGTAGTCCTCTTTGAATTTCTCTGATTAGACAGCTTTTCTACATCTACGGGTACATGGCTGAAGATAAGTGAATTCATTTTAAACAATATAATGAATAAAACAGCGTTTGTTTCCTCCCAATGTATTGTCAGTTTTCTGTGGAGTTTTCTGGTTGAAAGGTCTGAACGCAGAGCCGGAGTGCCACTCATTTTCAGTCGTGGAGTTTCAGGGCTTTGACCGGTCCAGTTTCGTTCACAAGGTTTTAATGCAGACTCAGAATTACTCAATATTAATACCGTGTTTTAATTTAATGGAGCTTAGAATTTCCTCCGACTAGGGAATTCAATGCAACAAAAATCAAATGGGCTGGCTGGAGTAGCAGTCCAATCAGTCTGGATTACAGCACGGCCCACTGGGAAATTGCCAGAAAGTTCACTCAGGCCTGTGTAGATGTCGACATCAGAATGATGCTCGACCAAGTAGTATTTTTTGCGTTGTTTTGCACTGACATGCCCATAGCCTTTAAAGAGCAAAAACCTGATTTTTACAATCCCATTTTGAAGCCTTATATACGGATGTACTTGCCAATTTTTTAAAATCAATTCAGATTTTGGCAAGGTTGCTAACAACAGTCTTTGTGGTGTGTCATTTTTAGAAATGTATTTCCAATTTACACGGACTTGAAGAGATTCGGTAATTTGTTTAAAGCTTAATGTGCAAATGAAGTGGCGGCAACACACTCGCATTCCGACCAGCAACTTGATAGAGTGAATACCTTCCGGGCAGCGGGCCAGAACACCAACAGAGACGTTTTTCGACCAACGCTGCGCAGTGGAAGGAGTCGAAATCGAACTGGAAACAAGTGGCAAATCTTTTAGCCACGTCCCCGTTGTTATCGTATTGTGAGAGTCTTATTAAATGTTTGGTTTGTGGCTTTTGCTTCAACAATGGCGCACACACAAAAAACATTGATCTGCATTCCTCCCAAGGATCTGGCAAACATCACCGAATTGTTTTCACCTCGACGTCTTTGCTTCATACGTTAGCAATTCTGCCCCCCCTTCCTCACGCTTTAATGGGCCAAAACACCCCAGCTTCAGAAAAGAAAAAAAGAACCACTTCCAACGCCGGCCGTGGAAGTGAGATCAATGAGTAAAATAGAGGCCAGACGGTGAGCAAAGCAAAATGAGAGAAGGGTCTATGACACAAGCGGCATGACATCACTGTGGAAGTATTCAAGCCCCCCCCCCCCAACCAACACCACCCGCGCCTCATCGCTTTTGCATGGTGAGTGGAAAGAGTTTAGGCTTTAATTACCGCCAGAGAAAGAATGGAGGCTAAGTGGGGCGAATCGACAAGTCATGCATGATGATGAGCAATGGCTGCATTAACCAACGCCTCTGTGTTTGCTTTGAACTTTCTTGTGCGTCCCTTGGAACCCAAAGAGCTTTTTTTACAGGAAAGAGGCGTGAGGGTCGAGCTAGAGCTGCAGTAAATCTGGGTTAGTCAAAGTGTGGCCTACGGGCCCCATAAAGAGAATTCTGTGGGTTTTTTTTTTTTTTTTTTTTCAAGCCCTGTGTAATATTTGTTGCTTTGATCTATCAAGTACGTACTTAGATTCTACTCTCCACACACTTTCGGTACATTTTACTTCAAGTCAATTGAAATTGTGCTGCTCCTTCTGGCGTGTGTGTCTTAGCCACCAGTGACTCTGGAGTTCCAACAGTTGTTGTGATATCAGTTGTTTTTTGTAGAATAGCTAGAATATATGCATGTGCGTATTTTTGTATTAGTAGGTGTTGCTCCACCGTTTGTGTTCAAACTTCTGTCGGCTATCAGTTTATAGCACCATGTCACAGATGCTAATTGTTAGCCTGTTTATGTTGCATTGTTTACGTTATGGCATTAAGGTGAATAGACATATAAAGCAAAGCTATGTGGGGTTTGTAAATTTATTAGGGTTGCAACAAACGGGTCAAGTTAAGTTTATTTGTATCGCCCAAAATCCCAAATCATACAGAACGTCACAAATACATAACAGCATCCCCTGAACAAAGCGCCCAGAAGAAGAAGGGTAACCTCAAAAAACCCATCTGGGGAAAATGAGAAAACTTCAGAAGGAACCGCAGGTGGGAGGAGGTTGAAGGAGTTCAAGGCTCAGCAGGTTACACTAGATGCCGAGTGCTAAAAATAACACATTATAATGATTATAACATAATAACGATTATTGTTAGTTAATCAATGAATCCAACAAAAACAGCAACTTCCATCCCTTCATTCAAAAATTGGTGCAGAAAACATGCATTAAATTTGATTCAGTTAATGTTTTTGTCAGTACCATTTTGGAAAATAGGCAAAAACGGTTAGTGTTTTTTTTAAGTAAAAGGAAATATTTTATTTTGATTCCTCACAAAAATGATTAGTCTGCTCTCATGGAGGATAACAAGGCCCTCAAGGTATATTTGATATCTTATTAAACACAAATTTTGAGGTTTTGGACCATTTAAGAAAAAACAAGATTAATCAAAATTGTTAACGTTAACTTGACGTATTCAATTATTTTATTCATAAATCCAAATTTTGCTAATTCAAACACTATAAATATAGGAATGAAAACAATGACTGTCATTCATCATACATTTGTATACTGTTTAACCCATTTATCTCATCAGTGAACGATGTAGCCCATTCCTTCATTTTATAAAAAAAAAATATATATATGTGGCAGTAAATATATCCTGAGACAGGAGACCTGCATTCAGCTGTTTTCATTATCAGCTTTAATCACCAAAGCACCTGTTTTTCTTCCCACTTTTAGTAACGGCAGCAGCTGAGATTTTTGCATTTTATCACCGGTAATGAATTAGGTGCAGAAGACGAATTGTGTTTTGCATGCTTGCATGATAAAGAAAAAGCGTGTGACACCGGAAAGATAAGGAGCTGATGGATTGCAATTCCGCTTTGGCAAAGTCGACAAAGTCGGGATCTCTGTACTCGCGCCTCCGGGGACCCAAACAAAACCGCTGATAAATGCGCTGTGATCTATTGTACACTAAAGGGAGTTTTGCTTTCTGATAGCAGTCATCGCTTTGAGGTCATTTTCATGTTTACATATTCCACCCTGTCACCACTAAATCTTGGGAATGAGTCAACTAAGCCCACATTTATGGTTTCTGCTTAAACCTATTTGATTCTCTCCTGTGGCCTTCCTTGCCTCGGCGTCATGGATAAAACATGGGATCAGATATTCTCCAGTGTGATTCTAAATGAAATTGGAAAAGGATCAACTGCTATATATATATATATATATATATATATATATATAATTTTATATTTTATATATTTTATATATATATATATATATTTTCCGCACTATAAGGCGCACTGGATTACGAGGCGCACCCTCAATTAATGACATATTTTCAAACGTTTTCCATATAAGGCTCACCGGATTATAAGGTGCACCTTCAATTAATGACATATTTTCAAACTTTTTCAATCACAATATAGTAATACTCAAAGTAATAACAATAATAACTCTAATCTCTCAATAGCATAATAACTCAATCTCAATATGAGCAAGCTTGTTCAACTGTAAACACACAAATGAAACAGGTAAAATTGATCAATTTATTCCCCATCTACCAATCCCAATCTCAATATTGATCAGTATATAAGGCGCACCTGATTATAAGGCGCACCATCAGCTTTAAAAAAAAAATTAAGGCTTTTAGGTGCGCCTTATAGTGCGGAAAATATGGTACTATGTTTGTGCATTTCATTGGAAATAATCTTATGTTTTTGAAAAAATGATGGGACATAATCGACAAATTATTCAATCTTTAAAATAATCATAGGGTGTAGGTTTAAAAATTTGCCATGACAGAATCCTGTGGGTTTCACATTTAGACTTAGCAAGTATGCTCAAGCAGTGGTTCTCAAATGGGGGTACATGTGCCTCTGGGGGTACTTGAAGGCACTTCGGGGTATGTGATATTTTAACAGGGCTCTGCAAGAATCAGCAAATTTTATTCGACTTTTTATTCCTGTGACAGAAAAGAAAAATGACCAAGAACTTCACCCAATTCAAGGTACTTTTTATAGTGTAGAGGTTCCCAAGGGTTCCGACTTTTGTCTCACTTGCACACGCCAGAACCAAGAATTGACCTAGTACCTTTGACTCTAGGCCAAAATTCTAACTACTGAAACAATCACTGTTGATTTGACCTTAAAACTGATACATAATATGCAGCCGAAAAGTGGCATTTAGGTCGAACACTTCAGTTGTCTTTCACTCAGTCATTTGACTTGGAGAGCCCTGTATTTTTTCAGATGGTACTTGGTGTAATTCGTTTGTGAACCTCTGATTTACATGCTAGGACAAGCCGGTAATAGTAAATATTAGAGGTTAGGTTCAAAGGGAAGTCCTCTTGAAAGTGCTTTCAGCAAATGGTGGGTGCTTGTGTATGCAGCTGTTGTCTGTCTGTAGTTTGCTCATTGAAGCCCTCAGACCACGCCCATAATCGGCTTAACTCATTCAATACCCAAGACATTATTTTTAAGAGTCCATTCATCCAACTACCGTTTTTTTCGTAATATAAGTTGCACCGGTATACTCTATAAGCAGCAGCGACAAAAACTGAGTAAATAAACAACTTTTGTTACAGACAAGCTGCACCAAACTATAAGTTATTAGATATTACACAGAAAAATGGTATATGCAAGTTTATAAAAAATCTTTTTTTTAAATTTTCATTTAAAACTGCGTTTTTTTTTAGGATGTTGATGTAAGCAGGCAATATATCTTAAGAGACAGAACACGCCTGTGTGTTTAGTTTCGTCATATGTATTTATAGAAACTGGATGAATATTTTCAACAGATTTTCTTCAGATTTTTTAAAATGCGTCTCAATTGACAGCTGGCACTATAAAATCTGATTTTTTTTAAATGTGTCTCAATTGACAGCTGACACTATATCTATTAGGAATCAGGTGAGAAACTCAATGCTATTTCACACTGTTTAATATCATATTAGGGTGAGAAAAACGGAGGCTTTTGTCATGTAAACATGTGGGAAAACTGGTTGATCTGACTTGTAATAAACAAATAAAAATAAGTGCTTGACTTTTTAAATGTTAATATCACAGAGGATCAGCTTAATTAATTGTGGCAGCCAATATCGTGATCACGATTAAAATTCGATTCATTGTGCAGCCCTACTAGAGCTACCGCTACAAATGGAGTTCCAAAGTTAAATAAATCAGCCTGGAATGACACATCACCCATTCACATCATTTTTTTTTTTCTGCTAAAAACCAGAGACCCAGTTTTAGTCTTCACAGCAAAATAACTTTATCATAATAACTCAGAAGCCGTTAATCCAAAGGGAGATTTGGTCTTAAAAGATTTTACACTTCAACAAACAAAATTGAAAAAGGTTTATCATCCAATCTTGCTAAACTGACACATTTACACATCTCCAGTTTAACCGGATTCCCTGAATATGCATCACAGATTTCGGGACGTGTTGGTAAATGTTTTCGTGTGTTTTTTCTGGCACGGCCGATGCGTTTACTTACGCATGGCCACGGCATCCCGCGTAAAACGGGCGGCCAAGTGGTTTGCTGCGAAACGAGGGGCGAACGTCACCAACCGAGGAGTTTATGACGGTACGGTGTTTGCGCGTTGCCACGGTGATATGCCTGCGAGAAGAAAGGGAGGGGGGCTATGGCCCACATGTGCTGGAAATGACTTTGAAGATAGTCATCCTGTTGGTTGCGCATTTTGCCAGGTGATTTGGTTGATCGCTGGGCCAACAATGACTTTATGTCTCTTTTTAATGAACTTCTGCCTGAGGTGAACAGAAAAATGAGACTTAGCTCAGTTTTTACTTTATTTTTTGAGTAGACATAGACCAATATGTTTTTTTGTTTGTTTTTATATCAGGGCTGGTAGCAATACAGATTATTAGTGGTTAAGGAAGCCGATAAAACATATTCAGAGCCAGTGTTAATTTTCACTTAAAGAAAAAATATTACCGTCAAAAATAAATAAATACAAACTTCAATTTTGTTGAAATTTCTTTAAGCATGTTTTTTTGAACAACATTTTAAATTTGCATAATGTTTATTTATTTAAAAAAATATTAGACAACAATGGCTCAATGGAACAGTGGTTAGCCCCTACGCCACACACAAATAACAAAAACTTTAAAATTTCACTTATTTCATTATAACATTAATCAATGCCAGGGACGTATTTTCACGTTTTTTAGGAGTCTGGACATGAAATCCCAGATACTTAGGCATTAAATTAAATTGGGATCAGGGAAAAATGTAAAAATACGTCCCTGGCATTGAATATATATATATATATATATATATATATATATATATATATATATATATATATATATATATATATATATATATATATATATATATATATATATATATATATATATATGCTAAATATTGGCATAATAATCGGCCCAGCCATTAATCAGCAAATCTCTATCCAAGAAATTAGATTTTTCAAGTGAACAAATCAGGGGTTTGATAGTCTTACTAATAAATATGGGCTATGTGGTAACGTATGCTTTCTAAATAAATCCAATCGAAGGAATTATCCTTCAGGGTCAGCTTCCATCACCGCAGCCACGAGCCACAAGTAATTGCAAGCAGTTGTGTCAGTATGTGTGCCGCGTGCAGGTCAAATTGCTGAGTCGGCAGGTCTTTGAGACCTTAGCCCCGCACCCCCTTTACGCCTGGGCCTCTTTGTGCTGACTCGGCAACAGGAGACCACCAGCGGATGACCGGTCTCGTAGTTAGCCTTTTATATCAGGCGGGTTTCTTATCGCCGTGAACCATAATGAAGAACCATCTTTCTACTATACCCAGTTTTTCCACATGTTTTGAAACCGTGCGTAAGTCATCTATCCATCAGTATATCTTGCATGGACGGTGGATTGGATTGTACAGCAAAGTATCTGAAATCCAACATAAATAGGGTTGCAAAGGGATGGAAATTTGGGTGAATTTCTGGAAAGTTTCAAGCTGACATGATAGTGCTTTGGCGGCCACTTGAAAAGGGTTCTTTTCCTCTGGAACTTTGGATTCCGGGCTGCCAAGTCATTGGTTGAGAAACTCTTAGTGTGAGTTGTTAGTTATAGATCGTGAATTATGGAAACGTTTTGCACACTTTTCTCTGTGCTTGCTGAAATCAGCTTATTTTTTTTTGGAGAGCTGACAGTGTCGAAAAAAAAAAACCTGTTAATACAATACAAGAATTTTAACTCACGAAGGCAGCAGTTAACACACAACATTACATTGTGTATATAGATAGGAGAACTAGACTCAGACTTGGAAACTAAACTCTGAATCTTGAAGGCAGTTTTGACGTTCTGACAAGGTGTTATTGGAGCAAATACAGCTCGGCCTTGCTCAATACCTCTATGGCAAACTATCACAAATCCCTAAAGCAGTGGTTCTCAAACCTTTTTTCAATGATTTACCCCTATGAAATATTTTTTCAGCCAAGTACCCGATAATCAGCGAAAAGAAAGCCCGACTTAAAACAGAGTGCTGTGCATTTGTGTCTGATTTAATGAACTTTGGAACTACATTTCTAGTGGTAGCGCTGGGCCAGCGGTGTCCAAATTTGCTGCCCACCCACAACTTTGCAGCTAGCATATACTAAAATTACAAGCTGACATGCCCACAATACTATCTAAAAATGGAATGAAAATGTTTCATGATGCAACATTAGAAGTGTGTAAGAAAATCTTTTTTTTTTCCTTACCTTTAAGAGAACACCTTGACATAGCAGTTTTTAAACAACTATATTATATGGATATTCTATATTACATAGACAATACGTACCGGTAACTTCATACTTTGTACAGTGTTTGCTTACGTTTTCTTCTACGCGCTTCTTAGAAGAAACATTTTGGAGAGCCATATTTTTTCCAGTAACTCCAGAACTAAAAAATTGACATTATCTATGGCTAACACTGTACATATTCTCAGATATACACATGCATACTACTTTAAACTGCTGTAAACAAACCAGTGAACTCTTTCTCTTGAATCGCTTCTTAACTAGATTGCTGTGCATCTGACGTTAGCATTAGCGAGTGGGCTGAACAACACAACACAGGAAGTACTTCACATGACCTACATTCTTAAAATTATCCAAAAATAAATATTATTGCTCCGGTGGACTTGTAAACAATACCTTGATCGCTAGAAGTATAAAATAAAAACATACAACAATAAAAAAAAGTGACCGAAACAAAGTTCTCTGCATGGACCACCAACACACCGGCGCCATCTCGAGGCAAACAAATGAACTGCATTCTTATTGTCACTGCTATAATTGATATGAATTCAAAGGGTTTAGGAGCGTGTTTTGGGCTTGAAACGGATTAGGCTATTTACATGTAAAAATCGCCTCTACTTAAGAAAATGTTCTTGTTACGAAATGACTTCCGGAACAAACTAAATTCATAAGTGGAGGTCGCACCGTATATGATTATAGCAACTGTATGGCAATTGTTACTTTGTTACAAAACAAACGCAACCGTCCTAGAACCTTGGGAAGAAACAGAATCCTCTACTATAAATAAAAATGTTTTCCTTTTATTCTAATACCAGTCATGAGTGACACGTGAAGAAATGTAAGTCTCACTCCCTTTACTCCCAATTTTCCATTTCAGCTCAGCGCTAGTATATTTTGGCCTGACAGCTTTACGCCGTCCGACTTGTTAGGAACCGTCCTCGGGTGTTTACCGTTCGAAAGTATATCCAGTAGACCAGTTAGCGAGCTGTCCGAAACATCCCCCCCCGTCTGCTTTTGAGATTTCCTACGTTTTCCCTTGGCCCCTCTCCCGTCCTTCTGCTGCCATCTAAACATATACCAGGAAAGAAAGAGGAAAAATAAAAGATAATTTTGCATTCTGCAGGCGGTGACTCTCCCTCGAAAAAGTGGAAGGCACACAGGAGTAGCTGCATAGTTTCTCCAATGCAAACCAGATGTCAGGCACTAATGCATGGCAGCATTTTTTTTTTTTTTTTTTACTCGAAGGAAGACAAATGTAGGCCAAAAATGTAGCCGGTGTAAAAATAAATTCACGTTCATTCCACGGATCCCCCAACTTCCTTCACGGTGGTTTGACAGGAACTGTGTGATTTAGAGTCTCTGTGATGGTTTTTATTTGAAATTGAGACAACAGCCTTTTCGGTGCTAACGTGTCATCAAGTGACTCGGGTCAAACTGGATGATGACAAATCTACTTGCTCCAAGTATAATTAGATTAGTTTGTCTTCTGGACACTCTGGACTAACTCATATTTACTGGGGGCCGCATTGTAGTTATAATTTTTGTCAGAGGGCCAGTATGATTGTGAAATCAAATCAGTTTTAGGTGTGTTTGTCACACTTCTAACTAGTTTTGAAATCAGAGCCTGGCAAAAACTGTTGAAAAGAGATATTGGGAACACAAAATGCTTGTTATTTTTACCCCCACGTTTTTAAATGTTGAGGACAACTTGCAAATTTAGTATTTTAACCAGAAACTTGAAGTTTGATCAGGATTTCGCGGGCCACATAAATTGATCTGGCGGGCTGGATCTGGCCCCCGGGCCTTGAGTTTGACACCTGTGCTTTAGGCCATTTAAAGAGGACATTTTTAGGAAAACGCTCCTTTCAATTGTATACATAGAGATCAAGTAAAAAAAAAAAAACAACAACAACATGAACCTTATTTGCCTATTTCTGTAAAATTTCACGATTAAAAATAATGACATTATCATTAAGGCTAGCTGAAGATCGAGAGCCACTTTCAGGCAACTGGACTGCCTAACACAAATATACAGAAATAATCACACCGCAGGGCTGCATTTAGTTTTAGAGAATGCAACAATTAGTATTATCTTCTGATAAGCAGCTCTTGATTGCACACCAGTCAATACTTGTAGATTTGCATATTTGACAGCCCCCCCACCAAATATTCACACATTAATTTATGCATTTATTTGCCCGGTTTACATTGAAAATGTATTTTTTTTAATGAATGGTTGCAAAAATGAAAGGATGAACCAGTTCATGGTATATGCTGTCATCTCATCACAGGAAATATCCAAGTAATTTCTCTACCATTCGCATTAAAATGTCCAATCGTAGCAACCGGTGACCATTATGAGCATTTAAATCAAAAATGAAAAATCTCCTGCTCGTGTCTAATTTCCTTTTCGTCTTGAGTTCTGTCAAATAAAACGATGACAAAGCTCGCAGTACACCTTCGCTAAAACGTTTTGACAAATTTTTCGAACTTTAGTTTTAACCTGCCGAGCTTCCTGCGAGGGATTTGTCACGTTGAGGAGAATGACTGCGTTCCCTCATCCTGGAAAAGCAGGCCTCTGTGTCCAAAAAGAATAATATACACATAATCCCTGGGACAGTGAGTCATAAACACACGTTCTAAAACATTAAGATCTTCTGGTGCAATTCGCGCACTTGACTTTTCCCATTCGTCACCGCATGGAAAACCTCCACGCTCAAGGAGGAATAAATATCTCCGTTTTTTTGCGAGGCAGCAACACGTATACTTTTAAACGCGTGGGGTTGGTTTCTTGACATCATCCTATTATTTCTTATGCGCTCGACCAAAGCCCTCAAATGATATACTTCAATGTCCAGATCTGAACTTTTTACCCAGCTAAAAGTCAGCCAAAGGAGCTATGACCGTGTTCTGGAAGATATCCAGGCACCAAACAAGAGAGCAAAGTGATGGTATGTGTTTATCCCAACGCGGGCTTTTTTTTCTGTTCCTTTTCATTCAGATATGATTTAGGACCCGCCTTCGGGTTAAAGCTTCTGCTTCGGCGATGATTTACCTCCGAATGTGCCCGTCTTGAGATTTCTTCGTTGGTTTCGGTGTTACTCTTCGTAACATTTTTGTCTTTGAAGGAGTCTGTTGCGATTGCGTTGGCTGCCAAAATATCCAAGCGCTCAAAAGTGATTGAAAGTCTTTCGAAGCACCTCAATCATTGAAAAAGCAAATGACATCACAGATGCCAAGAGCTCAGGTAAGGACCAATCATGGTTCAGCTTACAAACACCTGACTCTGAAAACAGGTGAGCCCTGATTGGTCCGTTACCTGAGCCATGAGCAACTGTGATGTCATTTTCATTTTCAAACACATCAATACGTTAATAAATGTAAGCTTTTACGTATTGAAAAAGCAGAGGTGTGCACCGAAAATTATTCCCGTTACAAATTTTGTGTTAATGTAACCGGAATTCACCATTTCACATCAGTATTGCACACGAGCAGGTGCCAATACATGACTGGACATGCCTTGGATTGATTTGACTGCAGATTTTTTGCTTGTCATTTGGTGTGCTTATTTTGATTATACAATGTGCTGTCTATGATGAATAATTGATAAGGAATGATTGCATTACTGTAATTATAGTACGACACGTCAAATTTCCACACACGCATGCACCAGCTTGCCATGGAATTATTTCCTCGAGGAATTATTTCTCATCACTTTTTACTGTTGTGCAAGGGGGGGGGGGGGGGGGGGGGTCTATGGTAAATAACTTGCGAGAAACGCAATTGCATTAATCATGTTGCATGTGTGTCCTATGATAATGTCATAGATGATATTATCATGACATAGGTTTTTTTTTGTTGCACAGAATTTTATTCTTGCCAACTAGATCTTGCCTAGATGTGACTTTGAGTGTGTATGGCTTTAAAAGTTGAGGCCTGGCAAATGTTGCTGTGTGTTGGGTTTGTTTCCATTGGCAGCTGGTTTATGAATGTGCTCATTACAGTACAAGTTAAAGGTTTTGGGAACACCCTCTATTTTTTTCAGTATTTTGAAAATCAATCTACTGTAGATTTATACTTAAAAGAAATCGATATTTTGAAGGAATATTGAAGGAATTATTTGGTAAACCAAAAAACTGTCAATAGAAATAGTATTTTACTCTTTCAGTGCGATGAATGAGAATTCTCATCTTTTAAAATAGAAATAGCAATAATAAATAATACAATTTTCAATTAGATTTTTTTTTTGTGGCGGGTAACTGACATTTAGCATGATGGCGCCCACAATGGCTGCCATCTGCGGTTCCCTGAGGTGAACAGAATACGAATTTTACTGTCGTTTCGTGCTGTACAAGTGACAGTAATTCTCTACAATCTACAGTCCTTGACTAATGCTCACCTAAATGAAGCCAATTGAGCACTGTAGTGACAACTATGACCATTGGATGGCAGTGTTTCCACACATACAACATAGGTATTGCCTACATGCAATTCAAAGTAAGGAATGGAAATCAATCTTTCAAACGACACCACCCTTATTTAATTACATATAGTGCACGATATTCTGTTGGCCCTGAAAGATGAGTGAAAATGCTTAAATATACCGGCCCTCTAGAGGTTTCCTTTTCCAATAACGCTTGGCACCAAAAGAGTTAAAAGTATGTTTTACAATGTAAGCTTTTGCCGAAATAACAGCTTTGCACATTATAGAATTTCAGCTTTTTGATGTGAATGATTCACTGTTTTTTGACTCGGTGGAATATTTCTAGTCGTATATGTTTTTCCAGTTATGCAATGTGGCGGTTATCATGAATAACCGGCGAGGCATAATCATATTAAATACGTGTAGGTAATAGCACTGAGCTCTTTAGTGGCCTCGCTTTTCGTTTCTCCAAACGAAATTCAGCCGGCACACCCATGCTCCATGTTTTGAGTCTGTGGCCTTTTCCCTTAAGCACATGTTGCACTTTGCCCTTGCCGCTGCGGCTTCTGGAAAACCCAAAAAACCTCAGCGTGTTATTCCTTCCTCGCGACTCTTTAATTTAGCCGTGAACCTTGCGACTTGCCTGCTTTTTCCACATTTTATTTGTTTTCAAATATCCGTCCGCAAGATAGACGAGGAATGCCAAGGCCCGGGGATTAGGCCAGTCGCTACAATCCCGTCCCGATTGGCAAACGGGGGCAAGTTCAGGGCCAGTTGGGAGAGAGCGAAGCAGACTGTATGTAAGCTGTCGCCGGGCAACAACGCGACTACGTATGCCCCGTCTGCTCCGATCTGCTCCGGTCCCACTGGCGAGTCTTTTAATCCCCGGCAGCCCAAACTCTTTTTACGCTCCGTTTGATTCCAAATGTGTTTACTCCCTTCAGGAAAGAGGAAAAGGCTCAGCTGCTCATTCCTTATTCCCTCCTGTTGAGTAAAAATAACAGAGTCCCTCTTTCCTACCAAAAAGTGTTTTACAAGGACTAGACAAAGCATCTGACAGCCTGTTGTATCAACACAGGGATCATCTCGACCGCAACAGGCATGACCGACTCTTGCAAAAACAAAAGCCGCTGCGCGCAATCTCCACTGTATCTCCTCTCTCGATGGCAAAAAGGGAAAGTAGAAGGATTTTCGGGAGGGTGGGGGAGTATTAGGAGCATGGCGATGCCATTTTCAGTGGACAGCAGGTGGAAAAATAGCCATTCCCTGAGATGGATGCAAATAATTCATATTTCACAAAATTTACCGTATTTTCCGCACTATAAGGCGCACTTAAAAGCCTTAATTTTTTTTTAAAAGCTGATGGTGCGCCTTATAATCAGGTATGCCTTATATATGGATCAATATTGAGATTGGGATTGGTAGACGGGGAATTAAATGATAAAGTAAGCTTTACCTGTTTACAGTTGAACTAGGATGCTCATATTGACATTGAGTTATTATGCTATTGAGAGTTTAGTTATTTTTTGAGTTATTATTGTTATTACTTTGAGTATTACTATATTGTGATTGAAGTTTAAAAATATGTCATTAATTAAGGGTGCGCCTTATGATCCGGTGCGCTTAATATATGGAAAAAGTTTGAAAATATGTCATTAATTGAGGGTGCGCTTTATAATCCGGTGCGCCTTATAGTGCGGAAAATACGATACTCATTCATCCATCCATTTTTATTGCACATGTGTCTTCAGTTTAGTTTGGAAAAGAGCTTTGCTATTGCTCGCTACATTAGCATCCCCGTTGCTATCTTTGGCTCTAGTCACAGCTGGACGCTTTGCATTTATGTGGTAAACTAAACTTGAGCTGCTTCTTTAGTAAGCAAGCGCCTTCGACTTCATTATGAATTTAATCTTAACTGATCGCAATTAATCTGTTTATCTGACACCCTCATACACACATTCACTGATCAAGTTTGAATTTGCAAATCTGAATTTGGCTGTAATACTTGCCAGTGTAAAGCCATGTTAAAATTTGGGAAGTTTCCAGCTATTATATTTATATTCACGGCAAATCGGCAAACTAATCAAGGCTGAAATCCTGTCAGGAAAAGAAAAGCATCTCTAACATTCAGCAGAGTCAATCAGGCTGACCCATATAGCTGCGTTCAATATTGGACTTTCCATCTCAGATGAACTCCGCCGGGAATCACTGCAAAGAAAGGAATTCTTGGTCCCGAGCCGCGACTTGCTGCTGCAATGCTGCAATTACACTCCGTACGTCGTCCTGCATGGAGTCCTCGGCTCCGATTTCCTCGGAAACCGGTCACAGCTCTGGTATTTAGCAACGTTCCTGACCCGCTACGAGGTTCTGAGTCACTGCTGGACGCAAAGGAAGATGGAACTTTGCCGGGAAGTTTGCGTACAGTAGGAGCAGGAGATCCAAAAAGCCCTGTGAGGCCTTGATTCCAGACTTCACCATGACCTATATCCAACGCCGCAAGGGTCACAACACTGACGTCAAACTCGCCCCCCCACGGAAAAAAACTGAGTTTGTGCCATCGGGAGTTCATTTAACCCCCACGCTGGCTCTCCAATCCAAAATGGAAGCCGTTCAAAACAAAGCCTTTTGTTTTCTGAGGTAATGACACATATTTACCTATCGGGTTTTGGGATCTCCGCCCAAGACGTTTCCATCTGTTCCACGAGAAAGTTGACGGATACTTAATCGGACGTGATTGTTAGTTATTCTTGCTCAGCGCCTCGTCTCTCTGGGAAGGCTATGAAAACAAGCCAAGGCTTTGTGGAAGCGCTCTGGTGGGGAAAGAAGCCAGCCTTGGGAATGGCCTTATTGGGCTTTTCCTGGTACCATACGGTGTGTGTCATGTGTGCAAATATTCCCCCAAACCGAAAAACAATTCGTACCATTCAAGAGTTGTTAAAATTTGGATTTCAACGTCAAATTTTCTGTAAAACACCTTTGTGTTTTCTTTGGGTTTTTCCGGATGAACTGTCATTGGCATCAACCTTTCTGAATGATTTAGGAAATGTTTTAAAAAAGACCATTTTTTTAAACTTGACATCTGCTTTATGTTAAGGACTCAAAAACACCTAACATTCATACCACAAGAATCAATCAAGAGTTATCGCTGACTTTACACACGCACACACTAATATATATATATATATATATATATATATATATATATAAATGTAAAAATAACCAACGAATTGCACTCAATCAGTCATATTTTCAATCACATCATTCTCATATTTGATTTATGATTTTATGTTTTTTATGTGATGATTAGATCATGTTGGGGGTAGTAAACCAATGACAGCCGGACTCAGCTCAAGATTTTAGCCTACCACATAAATGCGAAGCACCCAGTTGGGACAGATAGCAACCATAGCAACAGAAACGCTAATGTTGTGAGTCACAGCAAAGTTCCATGCCAAATTAAGATGTGTATTGTATTAGCCACAACATGATTTGCTTAGAAAAAAAAACAGACAGCAAGTTGTTATCACACCTTTAGAGCTCCTACTTTTCTGTTTTCATATCTGGCGAGCACAAACCTGCCGCGTACCAATGCTGGCAACGCAGAGGTCACGCAAAGTCGTCAATTTCAACTCAATATTGTTTTGATCTGATCCTGACGTGGCGTTTAGGAGGGTCGATGACAGCACGGCTAGAGTTGTCTGAAAAACGGACTGTCAAATGTGTATAAATTGATTGTTAAAGCAAACTTATTCCAAGGCAAGTACCTTGACTAACGAGTTCCAGGCCGCGCACAGATGCTATTCAGACGTGATGTACTTAAGATGGATCCGTTCAGTGGCGAAATACAGAACAGTCCGTCCAGTCGTGTTGGCCATCATGCGGGGAGTCAAATCACAAACAATAATAGGAGAAACATCGCTTAAGGTCACACAGAATCTGTTCCTCTGATTTCGTGTGCATTTTCCCACAGGTAATAATGCAAATACTGTAAAAGGTTCACCACAATAAACCTCAGATAATTAGAAGCACAGATACTTGTGCAAAGATAATGTAAGTACTGATTCATTTCCTTGAGAAGTGTAAGACTACTTGTCTTACCCAAAAAGTGAGATCATTGTTTGCTGAAATTTCCCAGCCTTGACCGCCTCGAAAATCAACCAGTGGTTCTCATCGGTGGTGCGCTGGGAACGCCGGAGGGTCGGCATCACTTATCGCCGGGCTCCCCTCCAGCGGTGCCGTCATGTTTAGGCAACCCGATACTGTTGTCGCCGTCGGCGCCCTTTTAAGCCATTGTTCCGCTCGCTCGACCCGTGCCAAGTGAACGGCCGTCGTGTTGTTAGACATAACACACTCTGCTCCTGTGTTACATGCTGACAGGATGGACTTAGCGGTCGGTGGTCCAAGCTTGAAAAAAGTTGGAGTATATCAGATCTAGATAAAACCTGAGACCTGTATTCATCATGACAGGACTCACTGAGTTTTTTTTTAGTATCTGCACCAGGGGTGTCAAACTTATTTTTATTGTATGACTGCGAATCAAATACATTTGAAGTGTGCTGGTCACAATCGGAGGCTGGTAAAAGCGGTTCAAAAGAGTGATTGGGAAGAAAAAAATGATTTTGTTTTGTTTTTGTAATCGTAAAAGTTGAAGACAACTTGCACGTTTGCTATTTTAGCCAGAAACTTGAAGTCAAATCAGCATTTCTGCATAAAATGATGTGGCAGGCCAGGTCTGGCCCCCGAGCCTTGAGTTTGACACCTGTGCTTTGCACTGAACCATATTCAATCATTTTGGCTAGTAGTTACCATTTAGGGAAATTTTACCTTTTTCCAGACTTGTTTAACTGCAAATATGTGAGTTTTCATCATAGGGTGTGGGCAGAGCTTGAACGGTTTACTTGAATCCCTTGTGCAGTATCTTGTCCATCATTTGATCTTTATGTCAAAGGCATTTCACACCCAAAGGAAAGCATTGAAAAAGACATAAGGGAGCTGAAATTTCACCCAAATTGTGACAACATATCAAAGTTCCTCATGGGATGCCCACGCAGTTATCACACTACCAGGAGTGGCGAAATTACTGCAAGAATGATATGGAAGAAAATGATCCAAAAATGGTCCAACGAGTAATCGTCAACTATTTTATTATCATACTAACCCGCGGGAGTCAATTTGACCTAATTTTGTCCTCAAAGAAAAACAAACACTAGGGTAAAAATGACTACAGATTGTCAAAACAGATAGAGACCACGCGTTCATTGCTAAATACCATTTTAAAACCATTGACTCCTGCGGATACAGGATTACCGTATTTTCTGCACTATAAGGCGCACCGCATTATAAGGCGCACCCTCAATCAATGACATATTTTAAAACTTTTTCCATATATAAGGCGCACCTGATTATAAGGCACACCCTCAATTAATGGCGTATTTTAAAACATTTTCAATCACAATATAGTAATACTCAAAAGGAATAACAATAATGACTCAAATAATAACTCTAAACTCTCAATAGCACAATAACTCAGTCAATATGACCAAACTTGTTCAACTGTAAACACGCAAAAGAAACAGGTAAAGCTTACTTTATCACTTCATTCCCCATCTACGAATCTCAATCTCAATATTGATCCATAAATAAGGCACACCTGAATATAAGGCGCACCATCAGCTTTTTAAAACAATTAAGGCTGTTAGTTGCGCCTTATATTGCGGAAAATACGGTACCTAAATCTAAGTGCTATTAACTGTTATAACCGTATTTGCCACCGGAATAAGGCAATGGGTATTGACCCCTAAGTAGTTCAAAATATTCAAGAAA
Organism: Hippichthys cyanospilos; assembly: GCF_059441005.1. Lineage (NCBI taxonomy): Eukaryota > Metazoa > Chordata > Actinopteri > Syngnathiformes > Syngnathidae > Hippichthys > Hippichthys cyanospilos. The sequence goes on from NC_142371.1 coordinate 21,104,887, forward strand.
ATTTGGCACCATATGGATTGTATTTGCAATTAAAGGCCTTTGCCTGCCCCTTGTCTTTATTATGTCATATCCTCTGTATGTTGTCACTTTCTTTAATCAGCATTTCCTCCCTCCTGGCTTTCAGGCTGACAACCTGACCGACCGCCGCGATGGCCGACCGCTTCGACTGCGACAACTGCAAGGAGTCGCTGTACGGCCGCAAGTACATCCAGTCGGACGACAGCCCATACTGCATCCCGTGTTACGACAGCCTCTTCTCCAACACGTGCGACGAGTGCAAGGAGCTGATTGGCCACAACGCCCGGGTGAGTTTGGTAGGGATCGGACTTGATTTGTTTTGACTTTGCGATTCCGACAGTTCCACACGCGCGGTTGCAGAATGCTTCGCTGGCATCTGTGTGGTTGTTGTTTCTGTAGCCTGGTATGAAGCTTGTGCCCACTATGATGTCATGCCCTCGGCACTATTAACCCATTACGTACCATGGGTTGAAAAAGGCCTTGTACTTTACACTAAATATTACATTTCTATTTACCTTTTTTTTCTTGAGGCTATCCTCTTTTATCTATTTTTTTCCTTTGTTTCTTTCCTGCTAATAAAAAGAAACGCCATTAATCTGTTCCAAATTGTTGTCATGTACCACAACAGGTGATAATTATCATGAGCTTTAAGCTAGCAGGTCATTTTTATAGGCAGTTGTTTTGGTTGCAATGCATAATTATGTTTGTTTTATTTATAATCTGACTTGGGATTTTAAACCGTTTGAGCCATCTGTTTTCTGAATTGTTCACTATCTCTACACGCTAGCTGCCAATGATACCATAGCTAGCAATACGCATTTGGCAACGGGTTAAACACGCTACTGGTGTTTGTTTTCAACTAAAAAAGACAAACTGTGTTTTTATATTTCAACCTAATGTTTTTAAACTTTTTTTTAACCGTTGGATCACATTGAACCCTAATCAGTAAAATACCAGTTGAACACAAGCTAATGCACTTTGCTAGTACCCATTTCAGCTAGCATCAGTACTTTAACAAAAGGTCCAATTACTTTTGAGTATTTTGACCTAGACAAATTGTTTCATCTATGACTTGTGTTTTGCATTACTCTTCATCTGTTTGTGCCGAGTTGACTATCGACTGCGCTGTTGTTTTTTTTCCTGCTAGCGAGCTGCTAGCTAATTGGCTAACAATTTAATTTTCTGCCATATGGTCACACGGTAATCACTAAAATTCCGGCTAAACACAAGTAGCTAGTGCCCCTTTGTTTCAGCAGACAGGTTTAAAGTAGTTAAAAAATGTAAAATGACTTTTGACCATTGTAGTGGAACACTGAAAAAGTCTCACCCATGACTTGCATTTGAAGCCATCTGTTTGTGTCGAGTGAAGCTTTTGACTGCATCAGTTTCTCCTGCTACCCGTTTACTGATTGGCCATAGCCATATTTCAAAGCGTTGATTTCATTTTAAACTTAAGACCCAAAAATCAAGTAAAAAAAAAAACAGCGTGCCCTTATTTGGATACATTTCTTTTCATTGGCAAGCCATCACGTGAACACATATTCACCCCCATTATAAATACTGAAAGCACTGCTTGCCAAATAGTGAGCCCTATTGAGTTATTTTGCTTTGAACTTTGGCAAGTTATAAACAGCAGCAGGAAACATTAAGTTGTACAATAAGGCTCCATGGCTATAATTGGGACCAGCTCATAGTGTTCACACAATGGATATGACTGTAATATGGTCCAGTAGATTAAATCTAGTCCCTTCTCTTAATGCTGAGAACAGTCTGTGTAAATGGTGACTCACAATTTTTACTTTTTCTAGATAAACAATAAAGATATATAAACAATATTAAGTATTCGTTTTTCATTGAAGCAATCCCACCATCCGTTTTTAATGTGACTTATTATTGTCGCGGGTGAGCAGAATCCGAACTTGTGCAACCCCATAGGAACTCTTCTACGAGGACCGGCACTACCACGAGCACTGCTTCCGATGTTTCCGCTGCGAACGCTCGCTGGCGGACGAGCCCTTCACCAACCAGGAGGACGCGCTGCTCTGCAACGACTGCTACTGCAACGAGTTCTCGTCCAAGTGCGTGGCCTGCGACAAGATCGTCATGCCGGGTGAGCGTCAAAAGTGTGCTTATTTCCTCATTTGATTCTGAACAATTATTTATGTAACTAATGTAATATTTATCTTATGTAATTAAGTACCAAAGTAATCAATTACATGAGGTAATCATGCATCAAAGTAATTGATTTCTTTCGTACCTGAAGTACTTTTAGTACCATAAGTAATGGATCACTATCGCACTTTATTACCTAGTGATCAATTTAGTATTTTGGCGCTTAAAGTAATGTAGAACTTTACTCCATATGTATTTCAGTACCTAACCAAATTATTTTACTGCTTTAGTAAAGTGGTCCCCAACTTTTTGATCTTTTGGTGGGGGGGTGCTGGCTGCTCTAAAACCCACATCATCATCCTCACTATGTATGTAATGTCAACAGCGGCCAGAGGTGGCGCCAAAAAAAACTGATCTAGCACAAACGTATGAACTGTTAAACTAAATCATCTCCAAAACATTTTTTCGGGTGCAGCCCACGCGGCCCGGTACCATTTGATCCATGTACCGGGGGTTGGGGACCACTGCTTTGCGCACGTGAAACTTCTGTTGCGGTTGCCAAATAGGAGAAGGGTTTATCTTGTTGTTTTCCAATCATTCAGTACTGTAACGCGTGTGTTTTCCACGGCTAGAGAAGAAAAAGTCTGTTCGACCTCAAAACCTCAGAGTCATGGTAGGGCAAACCAGCAAGTAAAATAAAATAAATAAAAAAACAAGCGCCAAAGTGGGAGAAGATGGATTATTCAGTGACACAAACTATGGGGGGAAAAAATTGCATTAATCCATCCTGTACGGCCAGCCGCCAATTTCCAACAGTGTGTGTGGGGCCTGTGGTGTTTTCATTTCCAATAAATCAAAAGGGCTTTTTATGCATTTGTGCAGTTCCAGCGCAATATTTAAAGTAGTCCAGTCAAGTTACCGTGCACCACCACTATTTTTTTCAAATGCGCATGTTTGAATGGTCCCCCAGGCACCAGGAAGCTGGAGTACGCAGGTTCCACGTGGCACGAGGGCTGCTTCATCTGCCACGCCTGCGAGCAGCCCATCGGCTCCAAAGCCTTCATTCCCGAGAAGGATGAGCACTACTGCGTTCCGTGTTACGAGGACAAGTTTGCGCCGCGCTGCACGCGTTGTAAAAAGGTGAGCGATTGCCTCGTCGGAAGCCCCGATACAGCTTCTTCTGCATGATTCGGAGCGAATGAATAACTGTGCGGCGTTATCATGGGATCGTTCTGGTATCGGTGTTAAACGGGCACTACTTTTTATTTTTTGTGATTAAAATATTTTTTGCTCCTGATGCTGCGTCATCAATAGGTAAAATGACTAGTTAGTGTAAGGCTCTTTGAGTACCCAAGGTAGAAATGCACTATATAAGTGAAAGTCCATTTACGATTATTGTTTTTCAAACAATACCCGACAAACACTCCTCAACATACGAACATTTGGAAATACAAGCAGAGTGGCCTATAAGTCAGCGTATTTTCTGTGATACCAATGCTGCCAGCGAACAAAACCAGAAAACAAAGTGAGCCGTCCTTAATTTAGCCTAAAACTTTATTCCGGTTGATGGCGGCTTTCAGCTTTTTGATGCTTCCGTGTCGCCTATGTTATGCTAGCTGGATAGCACTCAGCTAGCAAAGCAACGACAAAAGTCCTTACTTTAGCCTAAAACTTAATTCCGGTTGATGGCGGCTTTCAGCTTTTTGATGCATCCGTGTCGCCTATGTTATGCTAGCTGGATAGCACTCAGCTAGCAAAGCAACGACAAAAGTGAGCCGTCCTTACTTTAGCCTAAAACTTTATTCCTGTTGATGGTGGCTTTCAGCTTTTTGATGCATCCGTGTCGCCTATGTTGTGCTAGCTGGATCTCAGCTAGCAAAGCAACGACAAAAGTGTTGATTTACTAACTAGATGACCTACATTGTAGGTCATCTCTCTCTATATATATATATATATATATATATATATATATATATATATATATATATATATATACATTGTAGGTCATCTAATTAGTAAATCAACACTTTTGTTGTTGCTTTGCTAGCTGAGTGCTATCCAGCTAGCATAACATAGGCGACACGGATGCATCGAAAAGCTGTAGGTCCAACGTAGGTCCTACATTGACTTATTACTTCACAGTTTACTTGACAATAATACTTGCTAACCGACTAAAAATGGGCACGCCCCCTTCTCTGACGAAATGTCTTTTCCATGCTATTGAGTCGAATGCGAAAATTCCGATTCGCCGTCCGTTTCCTACGGTCGATTTGCAACGAAACGAATGTGTCGGCGAAACGTCCGTATCTTTTCAGACCCTGACTAAAGGTGGCGTGACCTACCGGGACGAGCCGTGGCACAAGGAGTGTTTCGTGTGCAGCAGCTGTAAAACGCAGCTGGCCGGCCAGCACTTCACCTCGCGCGACGACAACCCTTATTGCCTCAAGTGCTTCGGAAGCCTCTACGCCAAGAAGTGCGAGGCCTGCAGCAAACCCATCACAGGCAAGACGCCGCTTTGGTGGTCTTCAATGTTTGTGGGCTAGTCAGATGTTTACAGATATTTTACACATGCGCGAACTTTAGTTTAGTATTTGTTGCGTAATGGCGGTGCGACACACAAACAATCGAACAAACAGTACCATCTTTAGTGCTATCTTTTCAAGTTTCAAATGGAAATGCGTCTCCACCTTGGCAGGAGTCGTGAGCCTTTTTTTAGGACTAGCAAGTAAAGCTCAGCCAAGGCTGCCCCATTTTTTTAAATTGCCTTCATGACTTCATGACAAGAACTTTTCTTCTGGGATTTATATCGCGAATCCCTCATGGGATCGTCGGACAAAAATAAAACGTGTCATTCGGAACGACCGGAGGTTTCCCTGATGGCTTTTCCCAGTAGTGTCGGCGAGCTGCAGTCGAATCTTTCACAGAGCGAGCGCCGGACCTCAATTTCCACACTGCGGAAATGATTACGTGTTTCAAATTTAATTTAAAGTGAGTCACGCTCATTTTGCGCGCCGCAATGCTCGGAAAACAGATGAAAAAGTGGTATGCGCATTGTCACTTCAAAGTATTTTTCAAGTCTTTGTCTGGTTCATTTTAGCCTCTGGCTCACTAGCTTGCCGCCGACTGATTCTGCACATCATCACTTTGTGCTGTTCGCCACTAGCTTTTTAACTAGGCCCCATTTAGCTAAGTTTTGCCTGTGTCATAGCTTTTTTTTTTCAGCTGAGTATTTCAAAAGACCGACAACGTGCGTCTAGCGCGCTAACTACACAGTTACTAGTCAGCATCAACAGTTTTATTTTGGGCTATTACAATTAGCTATTAGCTAGTGACTAAAACTTTTATTTGATGTCGCTTGTTACCATCAGTTCAGTGTTTTATTCCTTTATAGTGCTGCTAATGTTATGCAAGCCCCTAACTTGCTAATGAATTTTTATAAACTACTAGCAGTGACTTCTAGCCACTAGCTCACTAGCTGGCACCCAAGTGGCTAATTGTTTGGTAGTTTACTAATTTTATCGACTACTAATGTTTTGCTAGCTTGCTAATTTTAACTACTGCTAATATTATGCAAGCCCCTAACTTGCTAATGAGATTTTATAAACCACTAGCAGCGGCCTCTAGCCACTAGCTCACTAGCTAGCACCCAAGTGGCTAATTGTTTGGTAGTTTACTAATTTCATCAACTACTAATGTTTTGCTAGGTTGCTCATTTTATCTACTGCTAATGTTATGCAAGCCCCTAACTTGCTAATGAATTTTTATAAACTACTAGCAGTGACTTCTAGCCACTAGCTCACTAGCTGGCACCCAAGTGGCTAATTGTTTGGTAGTTTACTAATTTTATCAACTACTAATGTTTTGCTAGCTTGCTAATTTTATCTACTGCTAACGTTATGCAAGCCCCTAACTTGCTAATGAGTGTTTATAAACTACTAGCAGTGACTTCTAGCCACTAGCTCACTAGCTGGCACCCAAGTGGCTAATTGTTTGGTAGTTTACTAATTTGATCAACTACTAATGTTTTGCTAGCTTGCTAATTTTATCTACTGCTAACGTTATGCAAGCCCCTAGCTTGCTAATGAGTGTTTATAAACTACTAGCAGTGGCTAGTAGTAATCCCGACAATAGTAAGATTACACTTTCTGTCTCACACTTTTAGCCTCCTCTACGTTTGTTACCAATTGTAACAATTGAGGTTTTTTGTTTTTGTTTTAGCAGCCATGTGAAATCTAGCCGCTCTCCGATTGGCTGCTTTTGAAAGCCCTCTAGTAAGACCTTTAGTTTTCAACCAGTGATATCCTTCGTCTTCCAGGTTTCGGCAGCGGAAAGTACATCTCGTTTGAGGAGCGCCAGTGGCACCAGCCGTGCTTTAACTGCACGCAATGCTCCGTGTCGCTTGTGGGCGCCGGTTTCTTCCCCGACGGCGAGCGCATCCTGTGCCGCGAATGCCACAACAGCCTATAAAGAATCACACACTCCCTTCTGAATTCCACTCGACTCTTGTCGTAGCCAAAGTCTTCATACGAAATAATACAAGAAAACTAAAGCGGTGGACCACCTACAGACTATTTTATAAAGTGCCTGAAAATAACATGTAATACATGTTATGTGTTTGTTTTTTTGTTTTTGTCATTATTCCGATACGATGTGAATTTTCGGGGGTTGTCTCTGGGGTCCCCTGAATTATACAGTACGTTAACAGGCACTTGCAAAAATTTTGTCTTTTCGGGCATGTTAAGACCCGCCCCCCCCAAAAAACAAAGGTGGTTCTTTTTTTTGGATGATTAATAAACCTTGATTCCTAGGGGAGCCCGAATAATAAAGTTTTCGAGGTTTTGAATGTCACTTTTTTGCTCTTATACAATCAACACTATGCATTTTCTCTATGCATCTTGACCAGGTCGCTGTATATAATGACACTTGCACTTTGCGGACAAGAGTCTCATGCTACAATGATGCGTGCACACAAGAAAAAATATACACCATATGAAAACATGGCACAAAACCACTTTCATCTGATTGCTGAACTTTTTTTGCTTATTCCTTTGTTTAATTTTTGAATTTCCTGCTTATTGTATTTAATAAGTGGACCTGTTTTCATCATTTCGCTTCTTTAAATCAAGCTCGTCCTGTAATGCTTGCGAGTCTGAAGAGGAGAATTCAAAAGGATGCGAACATTTCCAAATATGGCTTTTGCATTTGGGACCAAATGGTAATTAAGACCCCCCCCCCCCCCCCCCCCCCACACACACACACACACACACACACACACACACACACACACACACACACACTTTTTGTGTCAAAAATAAACATTTCGGACAAATGTATTCAATATTCCGGCACTCTGTTGCCCCCCCTTTTTTTTTTCAGTATTTTTTTCTTCACATTGTACCATTTTAAGCATCTGGCGATTATAGTACAAAAGATGCTTTACTTGTCATGTCTGAGTATGCATGTCTTACTTTTTCTTTCTTTTTTTTTGTCTAAATGTTTCTGTATCCCTGAGTTTTGTGTTTGTTTTTTTTATTTTGATCACCCAAAATACATATTTATGTGTGATTAAAAAACACAGGCATCGTGAGTATTTGTAAAGTCTTAAAAATTGTTAAAGGTGTGATTATATATATATATATATATATATATATATATATATACACACAGTATATAAAATTCAAATAAGACCCACCCTTTTTGCAGAGGTTAAAGAAAATTAAACACAAAAGGTTGTTGTTTCTGTTGAATCTTTTCTTGTTTTTCTTTTTCCTACTTTATGTGACAAAGTATTAAAATCATATATATTTCATTTTTTCAGCTTTGATGCTGGTGAGTCAGAGTTGGCAAATTTGCATTTTTTTTAAGAGGCGGGGATAAGCCATTGTTTAGTATAGAGCCTATTGTTAATGGACTCAAACCTGCAATGGAGAATCTGTGTGCGTGCGCGCGTGTGGAAAATAAATGGAATGATGTGGATTATATTGCATGATGTCTTTTTTTTGAAATCGCGCCCTATGAAGTCATTGAATGAAACGAAGGGACTTTGGAGGAAAAGATTTCTTATGGGGGGTCTAAACAAAATGCGCCGCGAAATTTATGCTGACTCGACCGTTTCAGCACCTCGATGGAGTACACATGGAATAACAGATGCACACTCCCTGCTGCCGTTTTGACATTTTTTCACCAAAAAAGGAAATGGAAAACTCTTGAGCGGCCGGGGTGGAGGAAGAGGAGGAGGGGGTGCTTGAAGTGTGGGAGCGAGGAAGAGAGGGAGGATGTTCACATCTGGACTCGACACTTTCAGCGGGGGTCAGCTTTTTTTCCGGCAGAAAGGAGGAGACGAAAAGAGGAAGGGTCAGCGGGCAAAGTCGGCCTGCGGTATGCTAATGTTTGTTAGCTGCCCCTTGAGTTTCCCATAAGTAAAAGTACAATGCTTTCGAGCACCGATTAACAAAAATATGAGCTTTGTGATCATGGCCATTTGCAAATGGAATTTATTTGATGGCAAAGTTTAAACGTTATTTCCATTGGCCCCCAGAATGAACCCAAATTGGCTGCTTCAAACAAAAGTGGCAGGTTTCCTGTTTCCTTCCCCAAATGGCTTCTTTATTTGTGGATGTACCTGTTGAACTCTTCACACCATCTAGGTGACATTTCAGCTCCCGAGCAGCTTCTTTCAATACTTTACTTTTAATGCGAAATTCCTTTGATGCAAAGATCAAATAATTGGACAAAATATCACACAAGGATTAAATTCCAGGACTCACTATCAAACGAAATTGGAAGAATAAACATTATTTTAGCAAAATCTGTATTTATAGATCCAAAGTAATGCATAAGAAAAACTTTAATTCGGTGTATATAAATTATTTACATCTGACATACTGTTTTGTTTTATAGTTGATCTTATTTGTTTCATTTTCCCTTTTTCGGCGTGTGGCATAAATTTGTAAAAGAAATTGTTTAAATAAAGCTACAATAAAAAAAACGTTTGGCTGGTAACCTGTGTGACGTAGTAAAGCGCGCCAAACTGTTTGAGCTCTAACACCCGGAAGTGTTTGCGCATGTCAGGGAATGTTTAGCCGCTTTATAGAGATTTTATTAAAATATTAAACACCCCGCCATTAAAGCCCGTGTAGGCAAATTATCGAACTACGGGAGTTTGCAAATTTGGACGCTGGACAGGAGATGGCCTCATATGTTAGCTTAGCTTTTGCTAACCAGCTAATATGACGCAAGGCAACACGAAAAAAAAATCCCTGGGTTCCATTTATCAGTGTTGGGAGCGGATCCTTGAGGTTAAAGTAAGTCATTTTGTTTTTTAATTGAATACCTCTCTGTAGGTTGACGCGGCTGCGTTTGCACCTTGACCGTTATTGGCAAAAATATTTGCCAAAAAGTGAATATGAAAGAATGGTTAAAGCACATTATTATGGCCAATTCCCATAATGAGATTTGTGTGCTTTGTAATTGTACATGTGTATAGCCCCCTCTTGTGGTCAGTCTTTTACTACAGGGTTTTACATAGACTCCCCCTTATATGTCATTCATTTTAAATAGATACATTTATATAAAATTAGATCGATTTTTTAGGCATTTCCACCTGTAAAAAGTTAATGTTTAATGCATAATTAATTGTATATACAATTAATGCATTGAAATAACATTTTAGACTTGTTTTTTTACCTGACAATGATATCACATGTGCTCAAGATTTAGGTAACAACCAATCACAGCTGACCCTGTTTTCTGATTTTGGACATGTGACGTTCGCAAGCTAAGTTATGATTGGTTGTTACCCGAGCCTTGCTTGAGTAAATGTGATGACATTTTCAGTAAGTGGTCAAACGTGTTTTGAAAGGTATTAATTGACGAAATATATGTTTTTTTTTGTACTGTTGAAAATAACAAAATAAGCTTAGTTTCTTTTTTAGGTGAACTTCACAGCTTGTTGTGCAGTATTTTAGCATCTTTGTTTTGAAAATGTTTACAATTTAGAAGTGCCGTACTGGATGTGTGCAAAAGGGGGCAGCACAGTCCAAACTATTCCCTAATTTAGATCAGGGCTGACAAGTTTTTAGGTGTTGAATGTGATCATTTATTATTTTTAGGTTGTAATAAGTCTATTAGTGGTATGGTCTTTAGCTTTTAGCATTCATGGAACAGTTTCGAGGTTTGTGAAAGAAAGCGTGGATTATGATGTTGAGATTCGCAATTGAAAAAAAAGGGTTTTATTTGTTTCATGATTAAGTGTCCTCCCTTCACAATCTCCTTTTTTTAAATGATAAATGTCTGCAAAATCATGGAACAGAGAGTTGTGTCTTTTCGAGTCAAAAATTGAAAGTTGAACAATTGTTTTTCGTCTCTGTCTTTGGATCTATCCTACTAAGTCCTAGTGTGCTCGATAGAGGACATTTTGGCATTTCCAATGTCATCTCGTGTTTGGGTCGGATGCAGTCCACTTTGCTGTCTTGCTGACAGAAAATGGACACAAGAGCTGACACAAAAGGTCTCAAATGAATATTCACAGGTTTAAAATAAAAGTCCTCTATATCAGTGGTTCTCAAATTGGACTATTAGTATTCCTGGGGGTACTTGAAGGAACCCCAGGGGGTACTCGAGATTTTAAATAAACAAACCTGCAAATATCCTTTTAAAATAACTACTGAATTGATTTAATGTTTCAGGAAATTATAAGTTCATATAACAAATTTTATGTTCAGGAGAAAAATGGTTGAGAACCACTATCTATATTGTGAGTGTGTGATTTTTTTTTCTGTCCGCACGGTTTGAAACATTTTGGTTCGGTTATCCTTAAAAAATTCAACAAAAAAATGTTAAACTCTTGACTGCTAGGATTGCAAAAAGTGTGCAGTTAAATGGAAGTTGTTAGCAGCTAATTCAAACAAAAACACAAACACAAATAAAAAAAAAACGTCAACATTCAAAATTTAAAAAAAAAAATCTTTAATGGCTCCATCAGAAGTCGCTATGGCTCGAGTACTGAAAAGGAAAAAATGCAGTCGGGTGTGAACTGACTGAATGCACGATTAGGTGACTGTTTTTATTCGGGCTTTCACCGGGAAAAATGATAGCATAGAAACGTTTACAAAGAGTTGTAGTGTTCTGTCCCAACATGCAACAAAAAGATGCATGAAAATATCGTCCCGGATAAATGTTTCAAAAAAAAAAAAAAAGTCACGACTGTGCAAAAACATCCAGACCCTGTTGCAAACAAAGCAGCATAAGAAGTGTTGGTGAGCAGCGCTTTGCGCCGCCAATTTGCTCCCAGTCACAAAAGGACAACTTCAGGACCTCATGGGGTTATTTACGAGGACAATCCACCCATCGCGTCCGATCACGTTTGCCACGATCAAACTCCTTTCGTGATTGGGTAAGCCTGTTGAGTCAGCATCTACAAGCGGCCTTATGCAATGTTTTCTCATCAAGATGTCAGCTTGCCTCGGACGTCATCTCGGGAGGCTCTTTTTGCTCAGATCCATCCAAATTTAAGCCACGGTGCTAGTTGCCACGTTGGGAACGATAGTGGTCCTGCTTTGGCCTTTCCGCCGCCTCCCGCCGCCTCCGGGAAGACTCGCTGTCCGGCCCCCTTTGGTCTTCTTCTCTGATGAGACCAAAACAAGCATTAGTTTGGTCCGTACAGTACTACAGGGGAGACTTCAAAAAAAAAAATACAAATTTGTCAGTGTAATGTAATTCTAATCTATAAAAAAAAAAATCGAAATCGATAGTTTTGGAATAGTCAACTCATTCAAACCCAAAGTTGTATTTTTATGGTTTTTTTTTGTCCAGAAATTAAATCAGTTATACGTATTTTTCTTAGTTTTTCAAGTGTTTGGTTAAATAGGGTCTAAAGAGGGCTGCTATTAAATGCATTAAGTTATTGATTACTTTCGGTAGTTAAGTACCAGCGTAATTAGGTAATTTAGGTGATTAAGTACTTAAGTAATCAATTATTTCATTCAATTACTTTAGTACTGAAGTACCTCACTTGTAATCATGGAATAAATTAGTTTTGGTACTAAGTACTGAAGTAGCCTAAAATACTAAAGTAATTACTTTGTACATCATTTGCCTAAATTAATTGAATCTTCAGTGCATACTTGAAGCCATTTTTAAATTGTCGAGCCAAGCTCTTGAAAAAAAATGCTAGTACTTGGGATTGAATGTCTAGACGCTTGGAAAAAAAAATAAAAATATGTCTTTGGTTTTGATTGAGTTAATTGTCTTTTTCAGGAAATGGTGGAACAGGTTTTCCTTTCTATTGGTTTAAAAAGTGGATTGATTTTGAAACAATATTGTTTACAGTGTGGTGGAGCTCAGCTAAGTTATCTTGAATAAAAAAATTATCATAAAAATCTCACAAAATATTGCAAACTGAAGAGTGCAATTTCTGGTTCAGTTGCGTTGGCATGATGAAAAAAAATGAACTATGAAATGATGTGCAATATGTTGGTGAAACTTGAAATGGGATTACTTGATAATGAGGGATATGCAATGTCAAATATATTCTGTTATAAGGACCGATAGGAAAAGATGTCTACTGTTGAATAATATGGAGTTATAATAAATGATCTGAATTGATGTGGAATGATATTTGTGAAAAATGTGCGCTAAATTGGTGCAAAAAGTATTGAATGGTTTTAATTGCTGAAATTGTTTGAAAAATATCAATTGACATGTACTGATACTGAATTTGAGAGACAAAACATCATGGTATAGAATAAATTGTAATGTTAAAAAAAAGTGTTAAATTGTTTGACCTGAATTTTGTATCGCTATTTTGGAATATAATGACAATAATTTGAGAAAAAAGTGGAGTTCGCGGACCCCTGGGAATCCGTGGCTTGACTGCCGGGGATCCGTGAATTAATTTTTGTGTTTTGGATCTGATTTAGTTTATTTTTTATCAGTTACAGATTTGTGCATTGTTTGGTTTAGTCGTGTTTTGGCGCCGCCTCTGGCCGCTCTTGATACTGCATTATTAGTGCGCTGTCAACTTAGACAGAAGCCATTGTAACATCTAGGATAAACAGAACATTGGGTTATTAATAATAAAAAAAAAAGCTATGGTTATAATAGTATGTCTAAAACCATTTGATACGTGACATGGTTTCGTTGATCAAACAAGTATGTATGGCCTTCGTTACAATGACGACCAGGATTCAACTGCGACAACTGAGTTTTTATCCGCATCACTCCCTCAAAAGTTTTTCGATATAATCAACAAACGCAAGGCTAATTACTAAAACATCAAGTGGAAATGAACACGATGTGCAGCGTCAGGGCGGCTATTACTCAGACTGCACTCGTTTTGTTTATCCGAAGCGGGTTCGCTCGCTACACTGACGGATGTCTGTTATGAACTTGTTATGGCTTCATGAACCTCCCGGAAAAAAAAGAAAAAAAAAGTGCAAACGTGCCAAGCGCTGGACAGTGTTTAGTACGTCGCTGACAACGCAAAGGTTATCATAAAAGTAGCTTGGAATGAAAAATTAAAATGGGTGAAAAAAAACAGCTCTAAGTCAAGATGTTTTTTTTTAAAATCTGCAATATGAATAAGATGTCTTTATAATAAACAAATGCTATCTAATCTTAAATGTGGTTCAGTAAAAAAACTGAATGAGGTGCTGTTTTCAAACTTTTGAATGGCACTTTTTAAAACAAGGAGCATGAAAAATGTTAAAAAAAAACATTCTGCCACCCAGTGGTAATTCATAGTAAGGACCCCTGTGATTTAGTTCATCATAATATTAATAAAAAAAAAGGTAAAAGACACTTTTCAGTTCTGATGCTTCTGAAAACAATTGTCTAACTTGTCTAATTGTCTAACGACTAATGTTGTCAGGAGGACGCCCAATCACTTTCTGGTTGCACCTCGTTTCCATGAAGTCCAAACAACCAGTTCCTGACAGATAAGGTAGATAACTGGCTTCTTTTTTTTTTTTTTTTTACCTCTGAATGAAATGCAGATGATACGTATTCCACTAAATCACACTCTGTTGTACAAACACTGCCCTGATATATTCCACTCCTGAAAAGTAATCTGCAGTTGCTCCAAATATCAGGGCTCCAAAGTACAATATCAAAATTAATATAGTTTCATTTTGTTTATGCTAGATGCTTTACGATCCTCTCTGTTCAAAGTGCGTTGTCGCCATCTTGTGGCAGCTACATGTAATTACTAGTTTTGTAAGAGAGGCTCGCGACCTCCATATTTAAGTATACTGTATATAATTTAAATAACGATTTATTACAAATTATTTTGCCCCCAAGCTTTGGCTCGTTCATGTTAGCGCAAGGACAGCATGGCGGATCGCTCATCGCATGACACCCGCTCAAAGCCTCATCCCGAGCCTTCCGCAGCACGGACACCTTGGAAGTTTTTATGAGCGGGTTTATAATATTTCACCGCTAATTGTTTTCCCGACCCCCGAGATGAAATTCTTTCCAGGGTGAATTCACACGCGAGCCATTTCTCAACGGCAGCTGTCCGCCGAACAGCCGACTTCACTCTAGACGCGAGAAAATCACGCGCGCACTCTGCGCCCTCTATATTAGGTATACTTAATTTCCTGAAAAGGAGAAAAAAATACATATTTAATTCATTGGAGAATATACTGATAGCAATAAGAAGAAATTTACAGTGCTTTTAATACACACAAATTTCCCTATTCTAAATTGTAATTTCTGGTACGTGATCATAAAAGTGCTGAAAGTGAGTGATAGATATTAGTATCTATTATTCTACCTATCATCACGATATCTTTAAATTAGGACATGTATCGCCCCCGATACTGATACTTGGCACCGATACTCGCCCATCTCTTTGATTATTGGTGTATTACATACAAATAAAACATGTCAGTGGGCACCATGATTTTCTAAATAGTTTTATGTCTTTTTTTTTTTTTCATTTGGAACATCTTCTGCCGAAGAATTTTTTCCTCCCACAAGATTTAGTTATGTTTATTTTTTGTTAGTTTTCTATGTATTTATCTCATTTAAGAGCCAGGTAAATGGGAAACAAAGTTTATAAGCAGCTGTTTTTGCACTCATTTTCCATTCATTAAATTAAGTGTGAGCAGAGGCCAAGAACAGTTAATAAGCTAAAAACATCCGCTAACCTGCGAGTAACAAACTCGCTCATGTCTCATTTGTTTTGGCAAATTGTCCATTTTTTTTTTTTTTTTTTTTTTTAGGTTTACATGCAGCGCAATGGAGGTTAATGGGATTGTCTGCGGTGAGCTAAAATCAACCAGGAGGAGAGCAGGAATTCCTGTTTCAAAGTTTGGTGAGGATCATGGGGGTCCGCCTGCGCCGATAGGAACTCATTTAAAAAAATTGTACCTTTAAAATAAATGATCCACTTTAAATGAGAAAGATAATCACTTTCTATGCTAGTCAGAACAATTTACCGATGTTGTGGATAATGGTTCTCCATGTCAGTGGCGCCACAACTAAAACAACAGAAAAGCCCCCCCCCCCCGTGACAATACGTGCGCTTTAAATTTCAAAAACCTGCAAATAAATGTGTGCTTAACGACCAACAATAAATTTTAAATATAATCGTGGGTCTAGTTATCGTTAAATTATATTCCATGGGGGCGTGGCACTCCTCTGGAGGTCGCCATATCTGTTTTAGCTACGGACAGCTGGAAGAGGAGTGTTTATTGCTGCATTTATGACAATGCCCCACATACGAAAAATTACACATACTCCCTTTAAAAGAATAATACTGTAGAGCAATGGTTCTCAAATGGGGGTACTAATACCCCTGGGGGTACTTGAAGGAGGTCCAGTGGGTACTTGAAATTTTAAATAAACAAACATGCAAAAGTCCTTCTGAAATAACTATTGAATTGTTTCAGGAAAATATAAGTTCATAAAATAAATTCTATGTTCAGTAGGTTATTCAATTTCGTTATTGTAAAATGCCAGATTCTCCCCCTACTACAATGGTTCGACCCAACATGTCATATGCCACCTCTCGTCACCTGTCAAGTTAATGATTTCTTTTGTGAACACATCTCTACTCTATTTACACCTCTCTCTTTTTTATTTTTTCTTGAACTGCTCTGACACTTGATATTGATTATTTTTTGTGAGAAAATATTAATTATTAGTTAAGCTATATCTTTAGGACAACACCTTTCTTATATGACCGAGAGGAGGACATTAGGTCGATTCCTTTTTTGTGGACTGCTTAAGGGATACTTGGCTGAAAAGATATTTTACAGAGGGTACGTCACTGAACAAAGGCTGAGAACCAAATCATTTGAGCTATGCAAATGAGAGGTCTCGTGGAGAAAACATTTTAAAACTATTTTGGTCTTATTTAGGCAAAAAAAAAAGTTCTTCGTAGAGGAGCGTGTCGACTTTTAATATTCTCTGCAAGTCATTTGCAGCATATCAAAACCAGAAAACTTTGAAGAATAGGTCAAAATCATTCTTAATGTATGCATTGTGATAATTGATTGCACACTGAAAGTCGTCCTTAATTTTTTGACCATCCTGCGAGCCTCTACAAACAAATCCAAATAAAAGTCACCGATGAATCAGGATGTAATGTGGACGTGCACGGTCACCTCTCACGCAGGGCGTCTTGGGCACGACGCATTTCCTCCTCTCTGTCTGCGGCGCGCATGTTTGAGAAAGTCCGGCGGTCCGCATTGGTCGTCGGAGCCGAGACTGAGTCCCTTTTTTGAAGCCGCACGTCTTGTTCCTCTTCACGCATGAACCCCAAGGGCTCCACTCAGACAGCTCGCAATCTGTGGAGTTTTTCAAAAGATTTAATCTTATGTACTGTATGTGTGCTGTTTTCACGTAATTTGATCGATAATGGGGAAGATCTGTCCTTGTGAGACCTAGCCTATTTTTTTTTGTTCACTGTTGTGTCCATTTTGTCTTCGAAAGACACAAAGTCAAATGCATCCCACCCAAATGAGAGGATGACATGGCAATGGATTTTCATTCCTGTTTCACCCCACTTTCACAGAAAAAAAAATCCCACCCCATCCTATCCTGGACCATAAAACTCACTAAATAAATAAAAATCCTGTCCCATCCTAACCCACTAAAGACTCCCATTATATCCTGCTCAGGTTCAGAATTTACCCATTCCCGAGCTGCTCCTATTTAGTGCGTCATGTCGTTTTTACTACCATTTCTGTATACAGTACTTTTATGGGAAGAGAACTACAAATGGCTGCACATCTGTATCCCCCCTCCCCTTCCGACTGTATAATCCTAGTCCCACGATTAAGAAGACCAATTATTATTTATTTGTTGCCGGGATGAATGTGTGGCCCGCTAGAGTAGTTGTTCTCGGTGTGGTACACATGCACCCTCTGGTCGTTTGTGAAAGAATACGTAGAATTCAGTTGTGTTTAACTGAAGTTTAACACATTTGATCTGAAAACTGTTAGATTTAAACATTTTATGATCACAATTTTTTATTTAATTGTAGTTCAATACGTTTTAAGGGGTAGTTTGCAAATATACTGTGTGTGTGTATATATATATATATATATATATATATATATATATATATATATATATATATGTATAATATATATATGTATGTATATATATATATATATATATATATATATATATATGTATGTATATATATATATATATATATATATATATATATATATACATATATATATATATATATATATATATATATATATATATATATATATATATATATATATATATATATATATATATATATATATATATATATATATATATATATATATATAAAAACTATCAATCTATCAATAAGACCTGAAAAGTACCGAGTGAAGTACTGGTAATCTGTGTAGGAAAAATCCAAACAAAAAAATCAGACCTCTCTGGCCCCATCTTGTGCCCCTAATTCGATTTGCAAGAACCCATCGTGCCCAGGGGAAAACAACCAATCAAAGAAAGAAAGAGAAGTTATTTTTTGGAATGTGTACTGATTACAAAAAAAAACAACCTTGAAAATCGGGGCACTTGTAAGTAACAGTACAACTGTATTTAACAAACAGCAAAAACCTTAAGCGGTGACTCACCCACGCATTCCATGATGTCGTTAGCGGGGTGCAGGCCTGGAGGGCAGCTGACAGAACATTTTCCACTGTTCAAATACAAGCCTTCTTTGCATTTAATGCAAAACTTGCGTTCGAAACACACGTCGCAGTCCATTTCACATTCTGCGAGACACACAGAGGAGCAAACCTTACAATGACCTCGCGGGTTGCCGCCGGATGAGCGTGTGAATGAGAAGACTCTTTTACTTTGTTCCCCCCACCAAACAACGTGTTGAAACGCGGGTAATTAAAAACATCAGAAGCGAGCTACTTCCTAGCTAAGCCGGCGTTGGCCTCGGAATGCGGCCTTCCGGGAAAAGGCCAGACAAAAAGTTGGGAATCTTGCGACGCTCCGGCCCCCGATGCCAGTTGGCACTTATGGCGGGATTGTTTGTGTTTCTGTGATGAGCCTAAAGAACACTGACTCTGCTGCGTGTGGCTCACGGCCACAATGACACAGGATCTAAACACAGAGCAGCGTTTCAAAGAGCAACATTTGTTTCAATGAATGCTAAAAGTCGTTCCCATGTGAAATAGAACGCCCCTTGTCGTCTTTCATTTACCGTCAGGGAAAAAAGATGTTTTTTTTCAGAAGCGGGACCGTTTTTTTCCTTTCCGCTAACACTATGCATTTGCAAATGTATTTATTATTATTTTTTTCGAAAAAAAAATATTTAGTTCATTTTTTAATGTTTCATTTTTCTTCGCGTAAGAAAAAGAAGTTGTTCTTCTCCGATAAAAATATCTTAAGGTTTTTATATCAAGTCTTACAAGACTTAAAGGGACAGTGTGTAAGATTTAGGCCGTTTTTGATTATGGGCAGCAGGGGGTGCTGCAGGTGCTGCATTTACCATTGTCCGCAGCTATTACAAACATGGCCGCCTCCAGAGAAGTGCCACCAACTAGACCTATGATTATATTTAAAACATACTGTTGGTCATTAAAAACACATTCATTTGCAAGTTTTTGAAACTTACAATCATTTAATTTATTACTTTTTAATGAAAAACGGTCTCAATATTACACACCGTCTTTAAGTCACATTTTTTCTAAAGTCAAATCTTAAGATCTTTGTTAAGCTATAAATATAAATACAACTACCATTATTTTTTAAAGAAAAAAACATGTTTATTTTTTTTCAGTATTTTCCAGTTTTTGTCAAAAAGAAAAAAGAAGTACTGTAGTTTTATTTTCCAGCAATAAATGTCGTCATTTATAAAGTTTTACTAGACTTGTCAATTTCTTTCTTAAATATTAAGACTTTTGCTAAACTAGAAAAAAATTCAATACATATACAGTAAGATATAATTACACAATTATTAACACGGTAATACAATTTTTGAAATATTTTTTCATAATAGGAAGAGTAAAACCTACTCCTGGATAAACCTTTTTATTGTATTCATTTTTCCTTCAATATTTTTCTCTTTTTTTGGGGGGGGGGGGTTATTCACGTATAAAATTGTTTGTGTAAAATTTGCGCTTTACTCTTTTTTGATTAAAAAAAAATCTTTTCATGGCCCTTTTGTGTTGGTTTGAAAACAAAAACAAAAACTAGAAATCAGATCAGAAAATTGAATCATTTTCATGCAATTAAGCAAAAATGCTATTTATTTTTTACTTTTTCGGGGCGAATTATCTGTATCAAAACTACTTTTTGTATTGGCGCTTAGTGTTGATGACAGCACAAGTGTTGAGGGCTCATACTGGTATCGTTTTGAAAAAAAAAAGGCATTGATCATACCTATCATACCTACGATCATAAAGAACACCCACATATGTGGAATGACCAATAGTATCGATTTTTTTTTTAAGTATCACGTGTGACCTATGCAGTTTCGATCCAAAGCCACAGATATTTTTGGTCTTCACTCCCGAATAACAGGAGTACATTCCATAAGACTTAAATGAGATGGGCAGTGGGGGGGTGAAAAGGAAGAACTACAATTGAACAACGAGGAAAAAAAATATTACCACTATTCTAACACAAAACCGTAAATGAAAACAAAATATGTGTGAAAATGATCACATCGCAAACATGGATTGCGGCTTTTTTGGGGGTATTTGCCCTTCAAATGAGGGCCAAATGGAAAACACAGATGTTCCCGCCTAAAGTAAAAAAAAAAAAAAAAAACAGGCCGACAACAATACTTGTGTAAACTTTCGCTCGCGATCTATGTTCCAGGAGGTAAGCAGAAGCAGACTAACTGCACACTCAGCTGCTGGCTCCCCTCGGCTACAAAATACGGGAATGCCGCCCTCATGGAATGACCTTTTTTTTTTTTTTTGTAGATAAATCCACTGAGGCCCCAAAAAATAAATTGACATTTAAAAAACCCAAACACATCAAGTGAGCGGGACTCACGGGAACATCTGTTGTTGCCTCCCTGTATCCTCATGCCAAAGTATCCATTGGGGCAGGAGGCCACGCACACGCCCACCTGACTGATGTCGCTGCGCACAAAGTGGAGGAAGAGTTTGGCCTTGCATTTGATGCAGCCGTTGTACTCGGAGCAGCGCTCGCAGCCTCTGGAGCACGGCGGCGGGCCCTCGCCGCTCACTGGCAAGAAAAAGGAATAATGCACACAAGTCCAATCACGTCACGTAAACAACTAATTGTTTCCAGCAACATATGATTCGCTTTAACGACGGACGTTTGTTCGGAGTCCACCTGTTAAAATAACATTGCGATGTTTTCATAACAGACGGAAAAGAATCGAACAAAAATTAAGTCGCGCGGCTCTGGAGTAAATTACAGGACAGCTGCTAAAATGAGCATTTTCTCAGATAGTGGTAAGATAAAAATGTTCGCTTTGCTCTTGCTTTCTATTTAAGTCACAATTTTCAAAGGTTGTTTCAAAACTTATGTACGGGAGGCACAGCACTGTTGAGAGAAAAGTGTTCATATTTTTCATATTCCAGGGAAAAAAACGGGTTTTAATTGTGATTAAATGTCATAGAGATTGAAGTCATTTTGGAGGCACAAAATGTCATGGAATATTATTCAAAAGAGGAAAAAATATATCGTAATTATAAGCAGGGTGAATACTGATCCCAATCACCAATTATGTATTAAAAGAAAAGAATATTATCATGCATTTCGTGAAAAAAAATTAAGAAAATTGCTTTATTGGAATTAATCACTTTTTAAAATGATCCGTCATTTTGGGGGGGGGTGAATTTTGTACTAAGAGTACTTGTCACATTGGTTTTTGGTAATGGTATCGATGATTACTCGTTCAGTACTCAAACCGTTATCAATCACTGTCATAATTTTGATCCTTTTTTTTAATTTAAGCAAAAATTGCATACTCCTACATGAATGGTCATATGCTTCTAGCACCATTTTCATATTACAAATATAAAGCCAAATTTTCTGAAGACTCAAGTAAAAAAAAAAAAAAAAAGCTTCTTCATGTAAAATCTTGGTCTTTTTTCAGATGGTGGTAATAAAGAGTGAAATTATATATCCTGGAGAAGAAGAAAAAAATGTATGGCAAATAGAACATAATCTTGAGACATAACACAGAAATTGAGAACTGCCTTGGTGGTTGCCCCGTAGATACATGGCAAATATTATTCAGTTCTTGTGTCGATACGTCTCACCACATCAAGTTCGTTTCACATTCACGCACACAAATATGACAGCTATTTGCTTAACAAAAGTCTTGGTCGCGGTCGCATCGATTCAGGCCAAGAGGAATCCTATTGTGTTGATGGGGAAACCACATTAATCGGTTGCAGCCCGCTGTCTTCTGTCTGCCCGTTTACATAAACAAATAGCAGTCTGTGATCCTGACCTCAGGGACTTCATAGTTAACAGCTCCTTTTTTTTTTTTTTTTTTCAACCCAGAAACACGGCGTTGAGTTTTTACTGCTTTCTCCGAACGCACCGTGCTGTTCCCGTGCCGGGATGCAAGCGAGCACACGTCGGTAGCCTGGCATTTGAGAAGGGTCCTGAAAAAGCTTTGAAGCAGGTCTTCGCCTTTGAACTGTGATGTATAAACGCCGGCCTCGTTATCAGTCCGCAGAGACAAACGCATAAAGGAGAGAACTTTGCGAACTCCTTCTCAGACCAATAATCCCCATGTCGTTAATGTTTAAGGTAGACCTTAAAGGCGAGCGAGCGGCAGTTTCCTGAAACAGCGGTACGCAACGTTTTGTCTTTCCTCGCGTGTTCTCTCCCGAGTGTTGTTGACTCACAGAACAGGAACAGTCCGCAGTGGACAACGACTATCAAAACAAAGTCAGATGTGAAATGGCAGTTTGCCAAAAATGCGTGGAAAAACCAACAGCCTGCCTCACTATTTCGGTTTGGTTTTAGCACAATTCTTAGCCTAATTATTGTGAGGCGGGTAACAGAAAAAAAAACTGGTTTGACCTCAAATAATTCACCTTAGCTCTGCCTTTGACGCTTTTAGAGCGCCTTGAAACATTTGTTGGTATTTGAGACTCAGCACTTTCCTGATTCAGATCTTACCTTTCAGAAAGGATGCATGTTTCTCACAGCAATGTGACCTGAATTTTATCATGCTACATGTGGCGTTCCGCAGGGGTCAATACTTGTCCCTCTGTTCTTTGGCATCTACAGTACATGCTCCTGCTTGGTGATATTGTATGTAAATATAACATTAACTTCTCAAGGTTTCTTATTTTTCCGCCAGATGGGGTTTGGAGTTTTTCTTTGCTCTTCTAGGGGCTTCGTTGTGAATTTGTGATGTTCTCTGTGACTCTTTGACTCTTGTTTAAGGGCTGTATAAATATTTTTTTCTTGTCTTGGCTTTGACAAGCACCTCTGGCTTTTGCCACTTGTGTTTCAGAAAGTCTCTCTGGTCACTCACCTCGTCGCTGCCTTCTTGTCTTGTAAGGTTTGGCAACATCCCTGTCACCCATGGAGCTGAGGAAGACCATCGCCAACGCCACCAGTCTCAGCTGCATAGTCCCAGTTGATTCTGCGGCCGCGCAGGGTCCCCGGTGGGCTAGGTGGGCCAGAAAACTAGGTCCCTCCCTCTGGCAAACAGGTATATCCGTCCCGCCTTTGAGGTTGATTGATGATCAGTCCTTGTCACTCTTCGTTTACATCCAACTTTTGTCTTTGGTTGTCTTTCAATGTAGCGGCTGATTCATTGTTGATGCAAAATGGACACTGTCGTACATCTGCCGTTTCAACCCATAAGGCTGAAAGGACGGCTGCTTTTTCCCCGTTCCTCTTCCTTGTCGGTGGATCCAAACTCGCAGGTACAGTCAAGTTTATTGACGGCTTGAGGATTGGTGAAAAGATGGAGGCGTGCGCCTCATGACAGCTGCGAAGGCACAATTGAAAGAATCAGGAAAGCGTTTGGGGGTCATAAATAATGACTTCAGTGCTGCTGGGAAGCTAGGTGGTGTACGGGCCTTTAGTTTTTCCACTAAAGCTCAAAATTGCACACACATTGGAGTATTTTAACTTCAAAGTATAACTATAGGCCGGTCAAAGGTTCAGAATTCAAATCTCAGTCTTTCTGTGGGGAAATGATGTATTCGCCAGTTCTCTCTAGTTCGACATGCAGAATAAGTTAATTGAAGTCTCTAAATACCCTAACACTCAGGTTAGGCCGCTAAATCACCCACACACCTAATCCTAAACCAAAACATAACTCTAAACGGATTAATTGAAGTCTGTACTACTCTTAACTCAGGAGTGGGAACACCTTTTTACTGAAGGGCCACAAAGACTTCTAAAATGGGACAAAAGAACTGGAGCAGGAGCAGACGAATGGAGTATTTTGATAATCTATCTAATAAGAGGGAAAAAATGCGGGATATCTAGAAAACACGTGCTTTAGTTTTGATAGAAAATCAACAAAAGCATTACAACAGCGTATTTCAAGTCCTGTGTATTGAGCTATTTAATGAAAATACGCTTATTACAACTGAAATATAAACAAACAGATTTTATTATTGCCAACAGTTACCATGTTACAGCACTTGTAGTTCCACTATCCTTCCCTGACTGATAATTTCTTCGTGTTCGGCGGGCCGGATTAAAAAGCTTAATGGACTGCATATGGCTCCTGGGCCCTAGTTTGCCCATGGCTGCTTTCACTCCTAATGAAAACACAAACCCAATCTCAACCAGCCGAACAGCAACGTTTCATTTCTTTGAACAATCGACGACAAATTTGATAGGCGGAACGGGTCTTAGTGAGTGGTGTATTGATGCTGTTTTGCATTTTAAATTCAGTCAAACACCATTTTTATGCCCCTTTATTCAATCTGCTGGGATAGGCTCCAGCACTCATGAGCCTGGTGAAAATGAGCGGTCAAGATGATGGATGGATGTTTTGTGAAAGGGCGAGGCAGCCTCACGGTGAGAGCTGCGGCCGTTTTACTTCCTGTTTAGAAATATCGCTACCATAAAACTCAAGTTTAAAATGTGATCAAATAGGCCCTTTAAACACTTTAGAAAAGTGATGTTAGCGTCTTGGGCCATTTATTTAGTCATTCAACAGTGATTTGAAGAACGCCTCTCCTCAGGAGGAGGCCTTCGTTTGTGAGAACGCTTATGTAAGAGTACAAAACACTAAAGACAATCAAGAACACTTGGATGCCACTTTTTGAGGAAGTTGGGTATTCAATAACCCTTGGCGTTCTGTTTCGCCATTAGTTTATGGCCACATACTTGTGAGTATGCCTGGCTGAGTTGTGCGCTTATCGCTTTCATTCGTCCTAAGCGATAATTAAAACCGAGCCCTAACTAATTCCTTCTAGCAACAAGCAGCCAATCAAATGAGCAATATGTGGTGTATTTTGAGGCGTAATGCTACCCGTAGTTTTGTCACGCATTGCATGATGGGTAACCCCGGCTTCGGGTTGCGTGGCAAAGCCTTTTGTTACGATTACGTGCTATGCTAATAAAGGGTTAAAAACTAGGTCGTAGCCGTAGTATCATTGTTATATTAACTAACAAAGCAGAGTGAAAGATAAAACACATTGTGCTCGTTTTGTTAGGGTTAGGGTTACATACAATACATCATCAGTTAGCACCAACTTGTCTTCATTTAAGAAATGTTGTAATTAATCAAAAATTAGTGTTGTCTGTACGAGCTGCATGGTTGTCCTCTCTTGTCAACAACCTACAATATGCTTAGCAACATTGGCCAAAGACCAAACAATCACAAACAGACACTAAGAAAAACTATATTTGGACTTGGATGCTGACCGGCGTGCGTTTCTGCTCGGAATATTAATTGTTGTCAAAACATGTTCGGGACAGCTTTAGTGGCGAGGTCACGGTGTATTTACAGCTCGGGGTGTGACGAAGACACCCAGAATACATGAGGACGTTGATGATGGGTGGTCCTTCCTTGCAAGTATGATATTGAAAGAAAATGAATACCATATTAGGCTGTTGTGCTTTGCTGTCATATGGCATCTTGCCACTGGTCTTATCATAACATTCCAACACAACAATGACACAAAGCCAACGCGATCACTGAGATAAGGATATTTACAAACAGCGTTTCTTACAAGCGAAGATTCATGAAGAATACATGCCATCCTGTCTATACTCATATGTATCCGCATATTTCTACCTATATTTTTTTTTAAAAGTGCATGTATAAAGTCAACTTAAGAAATTTAAAAGTATACTAGGGCTAGTATACTATGGCCTAAATAATAATCACGATTATTTTGGTCAATATTGAAATCACGATTATTAATCACAATTATTCAGCAATTTTGGTGAAATGTGTCAGTATAAAAAGCAGTATAAAAACAAGGCTTCAAGGCTTGATACTTACAAATAATAATAACAAACTAAAATAAAATAAAGTAAATAATAATTAATGGCAAAAACCCAGCTCACAGAGCAACACAGCTAACTTACTTGCTGAGTGCAAACCAATGAAAAAAATGAAGCCTACATAGAACCAAGCACATTATTTACTTTTAAGCCATTTTTAATCAATTAACAATCAAAATGTCATTTTCAGTTATTCCAAACCGAATTTATTCCAATTTTATGCCAATCGGAGTTTTCAAAATGGGTCTCAATTGACAGCTAGCACTCTATATATTAGGAATCAGGTGAGAAACTCAATGCCATTTCACACTGGTAAATAATATATTAAGGGGAGAAAAGCTGAGACTTTTGTCATGCAAACATATGGGAAACGTTGCCCTCTGGTGGTAGGATGACAAAGTGCTTGATTTGACTTGTAAGAAAAAAAAAAGTGCTTGACTTTTTAAATGTTTATATCACAGAGCATCCTTAATTAATCGTGGCAGACAATATCGTGATTGCCATTATGTCGTTTGTGTTTCCCTAAACTATACTTACAACAAAACTACCAATAAATGTAAAAAACACAATAGTTATCCAAGTAATACGTTTGTTGCTTGTGAAAGTTAATTCCACAGTAGATCTCATTAGAAATAATAAATGGAAAATAATTCTTTCTTACTCGGTAACAATAAGTCGTATTTGTACTATTATTTTTATTAATGGAGTAGTAAAATGATTGAAAATAGTGTGACGGATGTAAAGTAATTAAATAAATGCTTATTGACCAGAATATTTTGTAAAGTATGTCAATTTAAACAAGACTATGATATAGACCAAGTAACACTGTATTAAAATATATATGCAGCGTAATTGCTTATGGTGCCGTGCACAGACTTAGTCGTGACACATGGAATTCATGATGTAATATTCTAACTATTCATTTAAGCAAGTCTCTCGGATAACTCATCAGGGATACTTAGCCGTTGCTAAACGCCACTCTGTCTTAATAGTAAAAACACATCAGTGACACCCTTCGGCTCCAAGTCATATTTACAAGACGGCGCCAGAAAAAATGATGCAGCACCTGTTTGTTACTTGAAAGGAGCTGGCGACCAGCACGCGGCTGGAGAATAACTGTTGAGTAACTCCTCACTCATGCCAGAACCTCTTTTATAACCCCATGTAACCCTTGATGTTCCCCAAACTGCAAAGGGACCGGCGGAAGGGGATGAGTGATAAAAAAGATCGGCAATGACTAAAGGGACTCCGGCTATTGGCTAATAATTCCTGGGATGACTTCGGCATGTGTGTTCGTTTATGTGACAGTCATTCAAAAACCTTAATCTTAGCTTTTAAAGCCCACCGCCAGGCTTTGTGAAAATCATCAAAAGTTTTGGAGATTAAATGTTCTCCTTTATATAAAAAAAAACAATTGTGATGTCATGATTATTCACTGAAAGAGAATCCTAGTGGCTAATGTTTAAGACAGGAGACCCCCAAATTTGTTTACGCCAAGTACCGCGTATAGCTGGTCCATATTGCCTAAAAATAAAATCTCGCATTCCTTTCATCAAAATTTGAGTTCCGATTTGTTTCTACAGTACTTATGGCAAGAAAAAAAATGAAAGAGAATCTTTTAAAACAATTTAAACTTTTATTTTAGCTAGAATTCAACACACATAACTCCCTCTTAGAATCGAAGTGCAAAACGTCTGCATGAAAAACTTCTGTAAACAAACGAAGCGTAGTAACACATTCCATGAGCTTGAAG
The DNA here is from genome assembly GCF_059441005.1 of Hippichthys cyanospilos. NCBI lineage: Eukaryota > Metazoa > Chordata > Actinopteri > Syngnathiformes > Syngnathidae > Hippichthys > Hippichthys cyanospilos. The sequence goes on from NC_142371.1 coordinate 21,132,662, forward strand.
AAGTGCAAAAACTTTGTCAAAGATAACCATTGCGACTTGTATCAATTACAATGCAAAAAAAAAACATACAGTATTTGGATAAGGTGCTGCCACTTTCGCTATACAATGACAATAAATGCATTCTATTCACGCAAGACCTGAGGTGTGTGTTTGGCGCCCCCCACATCGTGCCCCCCTCTTATCATACGTGCTTCCTTGTGAAAATGACTTCTCGGTGAGCTGCTTTTTAGCGGGTGTTTGTTGGCCGATGTGCTCTTGTTCCCCTCGCAAAGCTTGACATTTTGCATACTTGGGTGGGTGCCTCTGTTTTAGTTACTAAAATAAGTCGTCGCACTGCTGTCTTTTGTTGCAACGGGCTTTAAACAAACGTTGCAGCGTGCTGTTCCTGGTTTCACTATACAACTCCTGTCTTAAGGACAACCAGTTTGCTTTTTTTCGTCTAGCCATGTTTTGCTAGCCTACCGTTTGGCGTCGTGCGAAGGAAACGAGAGGAAGACATAAGACACGGAAGCTCGTGAGGGTGAAACTCGCCGCGGAAAACAGAGGAGGGATTCATATTAATTTTTAAAAAATATGAATCGCCCAGGCTTACTTACACATAGTTTTACACCACATTCCTAAAAGTATTCAAAATTTCAGACTAAAGGCCACTACTTTTTCTGATGCTTTCGACACTTCTAGTCCTTTGCGACGTATTTGCAGTTTTTTCTTTACTGGCCAACAGGGAGAAATATCCACTGGATTCTGTGAAAGCAGCCATTAACTCATTCAGTGCCATGGACAGGAATTCTTGTCTTTTAAAATAGTAATAACAATAATCAATAATACCTTTTTTTCTGGTGAGGGGCTGACACCCTTGACTAATGCTTACCTAGTATACGCACTAAGCACTGAAGTGAAAACTGCCACCAGTGGATGGCAGTGTTTCCACACTTACAACACAGCTATTACCCACATCAATTCTAACTGAAGAATGGAAGTCAATCCTTCATTTGATACCACTCATATTTACAGACAGAGCATACAATATTATGTTGGCCTTGAAAGGTGAGTGAAAATGCTAAAAATAATGGCCCTCTAGTGGTTTCCTTTTCCAATGTTTGGCACTGAAAGAGTTAAGAAAACGAGCTCAATACAGGTTGTGATTGTCGGAGGCACAACAAAGTATTTGCAGCCCCTGGAGACCGGCGTCAATTGGTGGATTTAGCGCAGAGGGTGAAGAGTGGAAGATGATAGCCCTCAATGACTTCTGGCAGGCTTTCAATCGGGCGCTTTACTGTTGTGTTCGTGCGGTATTCTGACAATGTGAGTGTGGGTTATGTTAAAAATATGTTGGTGCTGCTTTTATTTTGAAACATGCAGGCATGTTCAGTCTGTGTTGAAGGCATGATGTTGCTGTAACCAGGCAGTTAGGGGAAAAAAGTTAAATAAAAACAAAAACATTAAAAACAAACTTTTATGTACTATCTTTCTGCGCAACGAGCTGTTGTTACAATTAAATCTATTTTCTGTTAAATTTTTGTTGTTGTGGCTTATAATTAGGTGCGCCTTATAGTCCAAAATTGAAGGTATATGCTCACCTGCTTTGATTCGCATGCAAATTTGATGCAAGGATGGTCAAACCTTTAGAGAAGCAACAGCTTCAACTCATCTGGCAAGGCTTTCCCCAAGTTTATTCAGTGTGTTTATGGGAATTAGTTATCACTCTTCCAGAAGCACACTTACGACATCACACACTGATGTGTCTGATTCCACTCATTCATGCGCACCCAGTTTAGGCATATTACCCAAAATTCATTGTGTTTTTGACCAAAACGGCCAAATTATCGCAATGTTCGAAGAAATTCCTTGCCCAAAGAAAAAGAGTTTTAAAGCAACTTATGTGTATTGTCCTAGTGTGTCCTATGTAGTGATCTTTTGCTCATGCACAGCAGATTGTGCACGGCCCGCCTATAGTGCATCACAAACCCAGGCGTGGAGCCATAGCAGCCATAACCCGAGTTTTCAATTTACTCATACTTTACTACAATTCATATACTATGTCAAGCAGCACAATTGCTGAAGTAGTACAGGCCAGTGATGCAATGCACATATTTCCCATTCTGCATTTTTCACATATTTGTAATCTACGCTCACAAACACTGCTCGCCAACTTCATTGAAAATCGTAGAGTCTAGTATGAGTGTTGTGATGGGGGCAAGTGTCTTTATGTGCATTGGCATCTTGGGGCAAAAATATCACTTCCAGCCTCTAGAGATTCCCCCTCCCAGGTCCAACAATACTGTGAACAAGTCCACAACCAAGTTTGATTGAGGAATTTAAATTGTGTGGATGAACTTCATTGGCTTCTGGAAGGATGTTTACAAAACCCTAATAAACAACATTGTAGAATGCCTTTCTAGAATTGTTGACAACTGTAAGAGAAGAACATGACCGATTAGCGTCATAATAAACCCTATAGAAAAAATGTATTCATTCCCATCGATATCTGTAGACAAGATCAAATACCGGTAAGCTAACTCTTTCAGTACTGCCATTGACGGCTATAAAAGTCAAAAATCCATTTTAACCCTTGTGGCATGCGTTTTTTTTTTTTTTTTTTGGTGACACATTACATGTCAGTGTACATTATTTGGACATGAACTTGAAGTGTGATAACGCAGTCATTTATGAATATTTTTTGACTTACAACCACTCAAAATGTTCAGTGGCATCAGACCAATCCATACACATATAATTTTTCATTTAATTGGACGGGCAGTGAACGGGTTTAGATGGAGATGTCGCTTCATTTCACATTCAACGTCAAAACAGGAGAATAAACACCTCACCATTTATGCCTTTACCCCGGACTAAGATGGCGTAATTAGTGGAAGCCCTGTGCTTGTTTTTCATTAACGAGATGGTCCCATCGGGGCAATCTTTCTCTCCTTCCAAAAAAAAACTCCAAAGCCTTACATTTTAATGGGTACTTGGACTTCATGTGCCGAAACATCAGTTTTGATGGCTTCATTGCCTCAAATGCAAGTCTGTTGCAAAATATTACACTGAAGAGGACTGAAACATGTGGGTCAACTTGCAATAAACCCATTTCGTAGGAATTTGCCAGCTCTTTGTCTGTATCATAATTTCCACAGAAGCTCTCCAAAACATATTGTAAGTCATTTTATTTTCAGCTTTGGATGCATCTGAGTTCATGTTTTTCGACATGACAGTTTTGAGAGGCTCAGGTGCACGCATCTAATTTTCAAACTGTGATCAATGTAATATTTGTGTCATTTCAGATCATTAAGAGAACGAGCGGCGTTGGATCATCCGGCTCCTTATTCGCACAAAGTTAACAACACTAAAAAAAGTCACTTCTGCCGGAGTTTGTCATTTTGTGGAAAAAAAGGTATTTCAACGAAGAAGAGGAAGCAGTGAGTAGATGTAGACCGCAGCGTTCTACACGAGTGAGTCATTTGTTTGTCATAATTTGTGATCAGAAGGTCTTATGTGTGTTGTGTTTTACATTAGTGGTCGGTTTCACGTTTTACTCGCGTGATAGTTCATGCTAAAATGACGTGTGCTGTTTTTTCGACTCCTGAGTTACTAAAGTCACGGAGTTCCCATTCCTCAGTGTTGATCTTTTTCTTTGACAACAATTTTGGCACACGTTCCATTCCTCCGCGACCCAAATTCCGTCCTCAAAGATCTTCAATTCGTCGATATGAAATTGTTGTGACACGGATGTTTGTCATGTGGACACCAGAAGTGGAGATAGTAACTTTTTAGGCACGCGGCTCAATGGCTGAGAATTCAATGTTCCAGTCGCATCGTCACATTTTGCTATTTGCACAATGAAAGCCAACCTGGACCACAATGAAAACAAAAAAACAGCGCAAGGACATGTGGTGTCCGCACTTGTTGAAAAGTCTTCTCATGCTTTTAACATCCATTTCATTAACTGTACAACCTTGGCCTTTCTACTGAAGATTTCATTGGAAATAAAATTCTTTGATGCTGCAGAAAAGAATAGTGCAAGAATACAATACAAGAATATTACTGGCCTCAAACAGGGTACTTTTTTAACACTCTTTGGCCTCTTAAATAGGGTAGTTTTTTAAACACTCTTTTTAACCCCCAAAAATCTTAAAAGAACTCAAAAACGTTCCAGAAATGCATATACATTCTTACTGATGTATTATAAAAGATTGACAACACACCACACGTGATAATGACAACCCGCGCGCCAAGTTTAAAATGTGTCGTAAAAGTTTTCTCCAGTTTCCAAAGTGACCCAAGTAAACAATGCCTATGCTAACCAAGCACGTTTGGCAACCTTCCCCGCTAGCAATTTTGTCGTCGTCTTGTTCTTGTTTTACATGGCATGCCAGCCATTTGTGCCAGTGCTTTGTTCAGCCTATTATTTTAGCCTAATGCTAATACTAGGTGATGACATTTTCCTCCCCTTTTACAATTAGAATATCAGTGAAGATCGACTTAAAATCTAGGAATGGCAGACTTAGCCTAATAGCTTAGCATCCACTAGCAACCTCTGATCAAATCTCAATTTTCAAATCAGTCTTTTCTAAATGAAAGAAATTATTTGATCACACTGTGGTGAGCGACTAGCAACTCTATTGCGCTTTCCTCCTGCTTTTATATCCATTTGAGTCATCATAGTTGCATCGCTCGGCTATAAAAAAACTGATGCCTATGATCACCCTCTCTGTGACATTTATTAAAGACAGGATCATTGTTTTTTTTTTTAGCAATGTTATGTAACAAGTAATAAGAAACATTAGCTATATCTGGACATCTATTGTAAAACAATGTAAAAAGCAAAGAGGTAGAGTTTCCTAACGGGCTACATGAATGTTGCAAAATATTCAAAACAGCTTTCAGTATGATTTAGTGCAAACCACAACCACAATAACAAACATAGTTGTTAAATTAATACCTCTATGACAGTGCCAACATGTAACAACAAAGCTGCTCGCAAAATAAATTATAATCTAAATAACCACAAAAGCGGAATGGTCATAAATAATGATGAAGCAACCCACCTGCGTACCAGAGTCCACTCGACACGCTTTCATTTTCCTTGAATAAAACCCGCAGCGTCTTTAGCAAAAAATCATAAATTCATACTCAAATAAAAAGAAAATAGGCGTTAAAAAAATTCTTCCGACAACGGAAAATAAATTCAATGTCTAAAAGTCACAAAATTGCTGCAGTAAAAAAAAAAAAAAAAAAAAAATCTCATTGGAGAAAAGACGGAAAAAAATAATCCCAATAGAATGAGGCTGGTGGACGTTTTTTTGCCTTTTGTCCTTAATTGTAAATATTTGTATTTTTCATTGAAATGCCAATTCGATGAAGCTTCCTCGTGGCTTTTAAATCCAAAGTTGATGGAGCTGCCTCCAACTGCTGCGTGTCAGCGGAGTGTGTGAGAGAGAGAGCGTGAGATAGAGGTGATATTTGCATCCAATGCTCCCAGCTGCCAGGACCTGCAGAAGCCTCGCCCACAAACTCAGAAACGCAGATAGAAGAAAAGCTGCCCTGCATTCTAATTGAACTCCTAATCCATTATTTTGTATCAAGTTGAATTATAGTGCCTCTATGAATGTTTTTTGAGTTCTGGAAATTTGATCTGCAAAGGCACATTTTTGCCAATTTTTTTTTTTTAAATCTACCATTGGTGCAATACAATCTTGAGGTACCACAATAATATTGATAAATACATAAGAAAAAAAAAAAACAACAGGATAAGTTTCAGCACTGATTATTAAGGAGTTTCGTCCAAACCAAAATGTGACATTTATCCGAACGCTGCGTGAAACCACTACTGCTCCCGTTGATAGATTTATCTTGAGAATTAAGTTACGCCACAAGTCGGTTTGTTTTTCCTCATCTCGTGGCCAGGCGAGGGGGAAAGAAAAATTGCATTTTAAAGCGCGGCTGCACATCATCACTTGATCTCTGTGGCTGCCAGTCAAGCATTTTGATGCATGCGTTGACAGAAAAATGGACGCACATGTGAATTCAGCCAAGCATGCTAGATTGAAATACGAGGATGTTTTATGTATCATTTTGCCATCCCGCTGTGTGTTATTTGTGGAGATTTGTCAATATTAGAGCGTGACATGGCCAGCAAGATACACTAGCGGCTAGCGCGCATTCCTCACAGTTGCGAAGGTCTGGGTTTGAAAATCGGCTCGGGCCCTCCTGTGTCACGTTTGCGTGTTCTCCAGGTACTCTTGCTTCTTCCCGCATTCCAAAAGATCGCATGTTAAGTTCATTGTAGACGAAGGTTAACCTTTACCCTCACCCCTACCCTTAACTTTATCCTTGAGGTCCCTGTAAAGCGAAAATAAAAGTGCCTTGTAAATTTCCTACAGCACAGAGAACCTCGCCAAATTTGAATGGTTAAAAAAAAAATGGTCAAGCATATAAACCGAAGCTTCAAATTTGTGAAAATGCTAAATATTGTATTCACTCTCAAATGCTGTGACTGAATGTGGAATCACACCCTAGTGGAAAGTGATTGCTACCACTATGTCTTGATGACCACAAAAATCACGTACGTTCACCCTAATCCTTTTACCTATACTTGCACCCAAGCCTAATCTTCAATTCAAACCTTAGCCACATACTCTAATCCTAACCCCTACATTAGATAGTCAGACTCCTGCTCTCCATGATCCCAATTTGGATAATCGCTAATAAAATGTATGGGTGGAGACTAAAGAGATGCTTTCAGAACCAAGTGGTGCTTCTGAATTTGTCAGCATCTTTTTCATCCCCTTAACAAACATAAAGCATAAAAAAGGTCAACCGTAAGCCAAGAAGCCCTCCTGGAGGAGCCCTAAACCCGAGAAAAAGTGGTTGTTTCCGTGTCAGTTGCGAGGCCGCTTATGCATGCAAATAGTATTAAAAGTGGACTTTATTAACGTCGTCATTTCTGCCCTGGCCTCAAAGCTGAGTGCAATTACAGGCAAGGTGATACCATTGAAGCTAAATCGAGCTTGAAGAAAGACCTTTACTAATGAGACCAATGGTCAAATTACTGGAGCGCGAAGAGAAGAAATGAGCCAAATCAGACACGGTATCGAGGTAAACCCATGACTTATGTTGCATCAGGATGCATTAAGAAGTCTTTGATAATGTTCTGTGAAGTACACGTTATGCTTTCCTTGATCTTTATCGCGAGTCTTTATCGTCGCTTTCACAATTGAATCCGTTACACGATAACACAGAACAACCTGTACTTTCATACCATGGCCTGCCTCTCAGATTCTGACCGTTGTGGTCAGCAAACTCAACGCAAGACATTTCCACCAGTTGAAATGTGCAATTCCAATCCTTTTCTCGAACCGACACGAAAATGACTCATTGGAAGCCTCCCCTAGCCAAAGATGACAGTTATTCTATCGCGGTTGACAACTCCAATTCAGTGCTGGGCAGACGTTTCAACCTTCAAACTAGTCTCACCATTAACTATGCAAATCCCTTCTCCCATTTCTACTCAAGTGCCTCAAGGCCCCTTCGTTTCTGTGAGAAACCATCGCTCTTCCTCAACCGGAACTGGGTCCGCTTTAGCCGAAGCCGGCACACTATTGATCACTGTGGACAACTCCAAATGTAGAATGTCGAAAGGGGCGTAAATCTGTCCCTTCTCCTGCGTCCGTGGGTATACCCCAGGATTCTGTCCTAGCTTCCCACCTCTTTCTCATCGACACGTTCTCTTTAAGCAACATTTTTCTTGTAATGATAAACTTTGCGGTGCTGCGTCCACTTGAGCCAAAACTTGACAGTTCTAGCTATGCAACTCCTCTGGGAAATAGAAAGTATTCTTCGAAAGAGAGCAGATAGGTACAGCCTCTTGACTAAGTTCAAGCACTGAGAACGTCAATGTGTTTGATCCGGACCACATGGCGCTAAAAGGCGCTAGACATTCCAAGAAAAAAAAAAAGCTGATCTGGCAGCTCTCTTAACACAGTAAACAAGGTGGCGATTAAGTTCTATCATTATGCAGTTGGACACCTGCATTAGAAAGTGGGTGCTTGCGTAATTTTTCATCTGCTGGGGGGGAAAAAAAAAAACCTGTTCTGAGTCAGCGAGACCCTGTCTTGTACCAACATTGAACGCCTGAACATCCACACACCGCTGGGAACAAATGTCCTGAATCCAATCCACAGCTACCAGGAGTAGACACGGTTGCGAGAGCCAAGACCTCCATCTGGTGGCCAGACATCTGCTACGAGTGGGATGAGACAGTAATTCTGCTTGGATTAAAAACAAACAAAAAAAAAAAAAACTAAATCTGCCAAAAAATCTGCTGCCATGTAAAAACGTCGGGCGAAACCTGATCATTCGTGATTATCTTATCTCGCTTTTAAAAGAGCGCTCGTTTCAACATCCGACTGTAAATACGTACATCTGAACACAGAGATAGCGTTCATCTCCTTTTAGGCTACGACCGTAAATTTATTCATTCTTCAGAATAAGACCGTAAACCTCAAGACAACATCGCCGATTTGATTCATGGTCAATCGTATGCCACGATGCCGGCTCTGGCATAGTCGTTTGAATCCAAGTTAAGCGGATTATTATTTGCAAAATAACGCTATGTTGTTTGTGTTATTTACCAGAGTGTGAATCTCACACTTTTAGGTGATACATAATTAGTAATTACTAGACTTAGGATAATTAATTCACTGCATTATCTTTCCCTAGTGTTTTTCATCGGTTGGGTTCACCTGGTGTTCATTGCCAAATTGTGTTACTGTGACCCCTTTCCAAAACATTCTGTGCCTTTATTTTCTTAAGTTTTATTCAAGATTCAAGAGTTCTATTGTCATGTGCATAGTAATACGACACAGTGAAATTCTGTTCACTTCCCTGAGCAGACTACATTCCACAATCGAGCAAATAATAAAGTAGGCAAAAAAAAAAAAGGAATAGAACCAGTAATAATGAACCACTAATAAAATGAATAATTTACATTCTGAGCATATTATATAGTAGAAGAACGGATGTGCATTGTTATTAACGGCAACATTCTGGCAGATGAGCCAAAAATACAACAGATGATGTTACGGGATCTATTTGGTGCAGCTGCTGAATAAAATGCACCCTGAGATACCGCTAAAATTAGATCAATTAGACGTGGATGACAAAACGCTCTTGTTTTAAAAAACATTTTCCCAAATGGTCACATCATTGAAAAAACATTGACGATCACTGGCAGTACAGTATGTGCTTACTGCCCATTTTTAAACCGAATTTCTTTCTTTGGCTTTTGACACGACATGTGACTCAACATTATTGGAGTGTTATTTTTTGTGTTTTACTGTTTTCCGTCATAATTTATTATTGTTTCAAAATGTTCAACTACAGCACTTTGTATGCATCAGAGGTTGTTTTAACGTGCTCTCTAAATTGAGTTGATTCCTTCTTTTGGAAACTCAATTTTAACATCTACATACACTACGCAACTCATGTATTCAATATTTTCATGTGTGTTTATTTGATTAATGTCAGAATAACGAGGGGAAATCAATCATTTTTTACTTTCACAGCCTGCTGTTTCGCTGTCATAAACATCAGGAGTACAGCATTTTATCACAATTATTCAACCTCATAAAATCATAAAATGCCAAGTGAAAATCTTTTTTTTTTTTTTCCCCCCCTCTTCTTGGGAATCATATCACCTCCGCAAACAAGATTTATCACTTTTGAAACAACGTGCCTGGGAGACTGCTAACATGTGTTTGCCATATTGGCGCTCATGGAGTTGAGCCGCCGAGTATCACCTTACCGCAAAGCGTGCTGCTGGCCCTTTAAATATCGCACATACTGTTAGGTCCTGTCATATCTTGCGTCAATGTTGCTTAAGCTTTAAATAAACTTCAAATAAAATCCAGTTTGACCGCCAGCAAACCCCAAAACCTTTAATGCTTAAAATTTTCAAATTCGTCAACAATTTTTTTGGCGAAATGGACATTATTTACTTCAATGAGTTAGTCTGCGGTTTGGCTCATCACGATTTGTACAAAGCGAAATTTCATCTTAGTTTAATGCAGGTGGTGGGGCCCTCTTGTTTAAATACACAAAAGCTTTGGTAACTGCGCAGACCATGTCTCAAAGGGGACATTTTAATGTCTTGTATACAAAAAGTAGTACTTCGACTTGGGTCAAGGAACCAACTGTTGTTGGTTCGGTCTTTGGAGTGTATGCTGTTAATCAACCAAGGAAGTATTTATTAGCCCATGTCTGAAAATGTCAGGTCCTAAATTTGCCAGACTGTGGTTTGAAAGCTTGAGTAATTTGCTTAATATCACCCCGTACCAAATTTTTTCACCCATGTCTTGACAGTTTGACCAGGAGAAAATCCGTCACTTTCAAGAACAGAAACACCGTCGCCTCCAAGTGGAAAGGTAAGCAGAGCTGCGGTTTTGGCACGGATTAGCATTAGCCAACAGTGTTGTGCGGAATAGCTTCTTATAGCCGCCGCATACGCGAACCGTCTACATCACAGGTGTCAAAGTCAAGGCCCGGGGGCCAGATCCGGCCCGCCACCTCACTTTTTGTGGCCCTTGAAATGTTGATTTGAATTCAGGTTTCTGACTAAAATACCAAAATTGCAAGTTGCCTTTAACGTTTAAAAATTTGGGGGTAGAAAAACAAACATTTTCTTACTCTCCAAATCTCTTTTGAACAGTTTTTGCCGGCTTGTGATATCAAGAAACTATCACTACAATGCGGCCCCACACCACTGGTCTACATGGTGTATGTATTGGCCCTGTCCTAACCGTGCCGTTATTCAAATTCCTGGTCAAGAGTAATTTGGCGACTTGGTATTAAGTGCCCCCTTCACCAGTGAAAATACAAGCAACCGATATATGTTACTGTTGGGATTAAGACTGCGAAAGCAGGGTCAGGGCGATATGACTTTTTGCTATTCCTAAACTAATAAACCAGTGTGTAAAACAAGAGATTGCATGACTGAAACAAACAGGTCACATTTAATAACTCGTAAATCAGAAACAAGTGGTCTTAATGTGTTTTTATTAAAAAACAAGAACATAGCCATGGGACGGATTACATTTTAATACCCTACTCGATTACAATGGCCAGATGTTTTTATGGCTTTTCTTCTTTTTTTTTTTTTTTTTTCTCTCACACTATGTTTTTATTGTCTCTTACCGTGCGCCTGAGTTCTTGACGCTGCGGTATCACTGTATACCGAGCAGCCTACGCGTTGCTGCCGTGTGATCAAAATGGATACATTGGCGACCCCTGTCCAAGATTTTTCATTTTCACAAATGTTATCTTTCGTTTTGACTTTTTGTTTTTCCCATTTAGTTTTATTTCATGTTTATTTATGCGGCCGAGTCAAAACAACCAGATTCGAAGCTCTAACGAAACAAACTGTGGCGCAAAACAGTCACTACTGCACACTACAGACAACATAACGTGACAGCGGGCACTGTAATATCTAAACAAACAGTTCACTTCCTTTTGTGCAAAATCCAACTGGATTTTCACGAGAAGAGAATCCGACGACTATTGTTTTGCATTTACTTGCGTGGGTTCTTTTTAAGTGAAGAAAGACGTACAAATACTCTGCCAGATGTGAAGTAAATGGCTATTAACAGCCCAGTGAGTCACGGCTGTAGCCTTTGAATCAAAACTGGATGGTGTCGTACTCCTCTCTCCTTAATTGAAACTGGCGTGGTCAGATTAGCCAGCAATTAGATGTCCCCTATCACCACAAAAATATTTTCCTCCTATTTTTTTTTTTTTTTTAGTTTCCAATGCAGTGTTGTCAAATTATGGAGTATTGATCCTGGCAGGAAAAAAAGCCGGTGGCGTTAAGAAATAAAGACGATATGAGATCATGATTTCAAGAAGAAAAAATGAGGACTCGTGTAACAGCGAAACAAAGATTATAAAACATGTGGGGCCTTCTCCCTTGTGTGGAAAAACAAATGTTCAAGTTTATCATTTCAACTCTATACACCTATTCGAATGTTTTTGTGACATTAAAAAGAAGCCTCATGTTTGGAACATACCCAGAATGCACCTCCAAAACGTTATTGATCAGTGAAGTGGAAATAAGTTTGCTGTGCCTTCTTCTTGAGTTAATCGATGGCAGTAATATTCTGGGGAAAAAAGACGGAAACATTTTTTACCCCGAGTCTGGAAATTTTTACAAATTTAGGGATTAGAAATCCAGAAAAAAAAAAGTGAAAGAAAACGACCTTGGTTGGATATTTGCCCCAAGTAAAATACTTTCCTCTTGTCATTTCTACTCCTAGTCTTATTCTTCTACAGCAGTGCTTCTCAAACGTTTTGGAAAGCAAATTTTCCAAATATTTAGTGACTTAATCAAGCTGCTTGATCATGATGTGGACTATGTGGGTCTATTTGACAAATTTAAAAACGATTACGGTTTAAAAAATATACTAAACTGTTTGAATTGATTGCTTTATTCAAGAGTCACGAATACATTCGCAATTTAATATAAAATGAAATTAAACACATATATTTTTATGAATAACCCAAATTATTTCACGGACACCCTGCTGTCAGTCCACGGACCCTCTGGGGTCCACCAACCCCACTTTGAGAACCACTGGAGTGGACGATAAAGAGGTGGGAAGCTAGTACAAAATCCCGGGGTATTTACTTGGCATCTAACGATGTCATTTCCTAATGTTTTGATTGATTCCACATCACTAAAATTCATGCTGAACAGTATTTTTCGAATGAGAAACCAGTTACTACTGGCATCGATACAGATCGAAATTGCAGATCAAAAGCAGGGTCTGTAAAGCGTCTCTGCGAACTGTTACAGAATGGCAAAATCCACCGAAAACTGTTGCTCGAGTAATCAAATGTAAATCTTAACAATGGGGACGTTATCTACTCCTAAGCCCGGCTGTGTGAGATCGTTACCGTCGTTGGCACAAATGCGGGAATTCGCTTTCGATATATTTTTTATAAAAGAAGGAGCGGCACCCCGAAAAATAGAAGAAAAAAATATGGGAACCCGCAGAGACAATCACAGGGCTTGCCAAATCTTCTGTTAAAACCAGTTGCGGAGAGCATTGTTAGATCACTTAGGCTTGAGTTTGAAGGCAGACATTCTAATTTACAGGTCCTCGGGCCCACCACGGAGAGAGTGTTGTAGTTGGCCAAATCGCCGTTCCCATCACTACGGTTAGGGTTGGGCAGATAGAGAGGAAGGTTTGCAGCAGTAAAACAGGCAGGGATCAGAAAAGTTCACTCCAGAAGCGTGAACTCATCGAACCCCGCACCGAACATACGGACCAAGACACTTCAAGGGGTGGTTCTGGTCCATCAATCGCCGGTGTGATTTTTCTGATAGTTAAATCTACTGTGAACCTTTCGAACCCCGGCGCGCTGCAAATATATGGACCGTGACACCTAAAGAGGGGGTTCTGGTCTGTTTGCAAGTCAATTCTGGCGCAATTTCTCCGATGCCAATCAGGTGCCAAACCTTCAAACCCCGTTGTGCACCTGACATACACACAGGAACAATTTCAGAAGCATTCCAACTATTTGAACACCGGTGTGCACCAAACATACAGACATAGGGAACTACAGAATCAGTTCAACCATTCAGAGACTCTGGTGTGCATCGAATATTGTAGACCAATACACTTTGAACGGTATTTCAGTCGATTTGCAAACAAACTCCAGGACAATTTTTACGAGTGTGAACCATTTGAACCCTGGTCTACAACCAAACGTACTGACCGAGAGCACTTAAATAAGTGGTCTCAGTCCGTTTGCAACATAAACTCTTGTGCGGTCAGTTCAATTCAGCTCATGTGAACACTGTGGACCAAGAACCGGAAACATTTTGAAACCGCCGCGGAAAGAAGAGAGACGTGAAAATCAGATGCTGTGGAGTGAAAGCATTTTGGTTTGAGATCAGGAGATCGGATAAACAACTACGATACGTAGATAACACATTTTCCAGTCATATAGCGTTATATCCAGTTTTATGCATTTTCTTAACGCGCCGTTGCAGGGAAAACAATATCAAACTATCATACTAAATACAATCCAAGACAATACGATCAAGTTTTCCGCTTGAACATCTGGAAGGAGAGATCACTCACTTTTTGCAAGCGCGAAGATGACGTATATGTTTTGTCAAGATCACCTTGAATGTGGCCATTAAATGACTATGACCCACACGGGTCTTTGCAGTGCCTAATTTCGATGATTAGTCGGTTTTCCATCGCAGTTACCAGGACTTCTTGCCAGGACTTCATCTCCTCCTTCCAACTTTCGGTCCACTCCGTAAAGCGGTCATAGTGGCCTTCCACCGCTTCCTCTTCTGGCAGCTTTCTCTCAACCACTCAAAAGTACCTACCTCAAAATAGGTTGTGAAAATAAAATGGCCATGAAAAGTGGCCCGCTGGGGGTAGTTTACTCACAAATATGTGAGCTGGCTCGAAATGGCATTTCTCAGCTGAAAAGCCGTGAAGAGCGCAATCAATGTTATTTCTTCTGCGATGTAACTTTAGTTAGATGCTCAAGGTTAGGAAGTAGGGTATGAAAAAAAAAAACACGGATTTTTCTTGCCCGGGGAACAGGGGCCGCTATGATTCCAAACCGTGTGTACGCTAACTACTTTGGCATAATTAAATCATATTATTAGATCCCTAGTGGACTGTTAGAAATTGTGAAATCATGCAAAACATTTCCTAAACAGTAAAATTTGAACAAAATAAAAACATGGCTTAGCAGTAAGCGGCGTCCCTTTTTTGCTCACTGCAACTTGTTAAACAGACAGCCAACCACAACTGTAAGTTATATGTGTTGTTTGGGTGAGTTTTCTGTCCACAAAGAACCGATTTGGTTAGGAACTCATTCTTTTGTTTTCATAAATAGTCAAACAAGTCGAACTCCCTTGCCATCCACGTCGACCTTCTCTTGCGCAAAACTCGAACGCGGGCCAAAATACACTACTGGCCCGAGCGATAGGAATTCTGGCCCAAAATGTTCCAACGCTTTCACTTGCTCTTGTTACAACCCTTGGCAGAATATTTTTAGATGGTTTCCTTTCATAAACATTGGTGCGTTTGTAGAGATGTCACAAGCTGGAGGTAAAATAAATACATTTCAAATGTACTTACTGCTTTCATTTAGAAAGCTAATTTAAAATAACATCATCCAAAGCGCTTTCCAATCGACCAAAATCAAACAAGTGATGCGGAGAAGTGTTGGGTTTCCTTTTGCCTTGTTCCCTTCTCTGTTCCAATGGGACAACTCTACTATATTTTACTTAGAACGGAAACAAAAGGTTTTGCGCTTCATTAATCAAGTTGGCGAACAAGGGACGAAGCAGCTAGCTAGCTAGCTAGCCATCTCCCTAGCATGTTAGCTATCTCACCAAACCGCCATGACGCCTAGCTTGCTAAACTAGACCAGTGGTTCTCAACCTTTTTACAGTGATCTACTCCCTGTGAAATATCTTTTCCGCCAAGTACTCCTTAATCAGCGCAAAGCATTTTGGGGTAAGAAAAAGCAAGACTTAAAACATGCCATGAGTGTCTGATTTATTCATCTTTAGACCCTTTTAAACTTCATTTCCGTAATCAAAATAAAGTGTCGGACCTGCTCTCAAAAAAATATTGATGTAAATAAATATTTGCTCACGGAGAAATATGAATCATAAAGCGTCCCGTTTTGGGGTTACAATAGAGATCTCTTAAATATTAATAAATATTCGTCCCCTCAAAAATAGCAACATTAAGTATCAGACCTGTTCTCAAAAAAATAAATATGAATAAATATTTGTCCACAGAAAAATAATATTAAAGTTAAAGTGTCCTCTTTTTGGATTACAGATGAGATCATCTCAAAAAATAAATCATTAACTTAATTATTAACAAATATTTGTCCCCCAAATAATAATTAACAAAGTGTCAGACCTGTTCTCAAAAAGAAACAATTATAGATACATATTTGTACACAGAAAACCATTCAACATAGTGTCCTCTTTTGGAATCATAGTAGAGATGTGCTCACAAAAATTAATAATTAACTGACAGGAAACGAGAGGAGGCATGTGACAAGTTGGGTGGAACCAATCTGGCTTTTTACAGTAATGAAATTGAATAACCTACTTTACATAAAAATTGTTTTATGAACTTGTATTTTCCTGAAACAATGAACTAATTCAATCATTATGTTTAAAGGGTTTTTGCATGTTTGTTTTTATTTAAAATCTCGAGTACCCCCTGAAGTTTCTCCAAGCACCCCCAGGGGTACTAGTACCCCCGTTTGAGAACCACTAGACTAGACAAAGGCTCTAGCTCTTACATTTCATTCTCACTAGATAGCTAGAATAAATTTAAGAGCCTTTGTCAGGACGCCAAGACTCTTCTCGGTCACTCATTTTTTTCGTGCATGTGGCCCAAATGTGAAAAGGAGGCTCCTCAATCCAAAACTCTGCTTTCTCACAGAGATCAGGATAGAGAAGTGGCTTTTCCCAGAGACCCTGGACCCTCCGCAGGCTCCGTCCGGTGCCAAGACAGGTTCCAGGTGGTCTCGCTTTTGATCCTCACCAGCCCGGATCCCTTGGAAAGATCAGCCGGCGTAATCGCTTGTGTTTTGTAGGCCGCTCCGGGAAAACAGTAGCGCCTCGCTTCCCCTTACGAGGCATGACCTCAGCAGTGGCAGCTTGCAGCCTCGCCGTGACGCAGACCTCCCGGCAAATGGGCCTCTCTGTCATCCCTATCTAATCGTACGGGCAGCGGATAGACACTGACGATGGGATGCCGCCAGATAGAGGAAAGGGTGAACACTGCTTCCATTCAGCCGAAGAACATTGCTGGCAAGGGGCACTTTGCATTCAACCCGGTCTTCAATTTGCCGTTAATAGCACCGGCGAGAAATGGTGGGAAGTAACCAAGTACCTTATTTTACGCACTATAAGGCGCACCTAAAAGTTTTATTTTTTTTTGAAAAAGCTGATGGTGCGCCTTATAATCAGGTGCGCCTTATATACGGATCAATATTGAGATTGGGATTGGTAGATGGGGAATAAATTGATCAATTTTACTTGTTTCATTTGTGTGTTTACAGTTGAACAGGGTTCCTCATATTGACATTGAGTTATTATGCTATTGAGAGTTTAGAGTTATTATTTGAGTTATTGTTATTACTTTTGAGTATTACTATATTGTGATTGAAAAAGTTTGAAAATATGTCATTAATTGATGGTGCGCCTTATAATCAGGTGCGCCTTATATACGGATCAATATTGAGATTGGAATTGGTAGATGGGGAATGAAGTGATAAAGTAAGCTTTACCTGTTTTTGTGTTTACAGTTGAACAAGGTTGGTTATATTAACATTGAGTTATTATGCTACTGAGAGTTTAGAGTTACTATTTCAGTTATTATTGTTATTACTTTTGAGTATTACTATATTGTGATTGAAAAAGTTTGAAAATATGTCATTAATTGAGGGTGCGCCTTATATATGGAAAACGTTTTAAAATGTGTCATTAATTGAGGGTGCGCCTTATAATCCGGTGCGCCTTATGGTGCGGAAAATGCGGTACAAAGACTTTGTTACTGCACTTCAGGAGATTTCTTAGGTAGCTGTACTCATTTATATGAGGACTTTTTTTGTTGTTGTAATAGACTTGTTGTCTTGGATGTAAGAAAATAGGACTTTCAAAGAAGCTTGGATTATGACTGAAGGAGGAAGTTTCATTGACTTATTCTTGTCAACTAGGACATTTATATACTGTATTTTACAATTCGTACATTGTGTTTTAACCTAGTGTTGGTTTTGAATTGGTCTCTCTCTCAACTAATCTTAGCGTTGACTCTTCCTAGTCTTGGGCTAAATAGTTTTGGTCTTGAGTCGACCCTACAGTCTTAGTCTTTACATTTTGAAGATTTGATGCAATAGGTTTTAGTATCAATCTTTCAAAGTCTTGGTCTTGATTTGAGAACATCTTCTCAAAGTCTTGCTTGTGACTTGGTCTCTACGAGTCTTGATTTGGACTCGCATTGTTCTAAGGGTTGCTGCACACCACGTGACCCAACGCCTATCAATTACCGCACGGTCCGCAACTCAAAGAATATGATGTGAATGTCAAGGAGGAAGCGGTTGCCAAATTTGGATATTCGGAGCCAATGAGAGCGAGAGTGTGGCTTCAAAAAAGTTGGGAGTTGTCTCAGTTTATCAAATAGCGCACAGACGGTCTTTGTTGATTCTTGGTTGCCACGGAGATTCAGCGACACAATATTCTCGATTCCCTATTGTCATTGTATGGTTTACATGATGACATTTCCCTCTCCCGCTCCGCGCAGTGCCTCATTGTGAGACAGGCCTAGCGATATTATTCCGTTACCGTCACTTTAAATTACGACCGTTTATGCAATCGTGCTCATTTAATAATTTCCCGATGGTCAAGCTAAATACTATCCCAAAAAAGAAAAATTTGAACTCATCACAGAGTTGACCTAGAGGATTCGATGAGGGATTTTCCATCATGAATGAAGTTTTCTTTTACTCTCACCAGTTTGGGCTGTTTGCCTGTTTTCTTTTAGGCTTCCCTGTAATCTCTAACACAAAATATAATGCCCATAACCCGACATACAGTATTACTGCATGTACAGTATATTCTATGGGACAGAGTAGTTTTAGGCGTCAGCACACGACCTTTAATGCCTGGAATGTCAAGATTCGAATTACCATTTTAACATCCTTACTTCTCATACAAATGGAAAAATAAATTGAGTCTCCTTTTTCGGTCTTCGTCTCAAGGTTCAATCTTTTTCTTAGATTTAATTTACCTTAACCCCCACAAAGTCTTGGCCTTAGTTTCACACTACTGTGGTTTTCCACTTGATTCAGTCGCAGAGTGGATCTTAAGGAACTTGGTCTCAGCTCTGGATGGTTTTAGTCTCAAGTTACTGTATTTGGGTAAAGGCTAAACCTTGGCCTTAGTCGCGACCGCTCCAAGCCTTAGTTTCATCCTGTCTTAGTCTTCGGAGGCTTTCAAAACCTTAAAATACTTGCCAAAAACAACACGTTCAGTCACTTAATCTCCATTTGGGGTCGTCTAAACATGATCATTTGGTACCTGTCTTGAGTTACGGCTCTTTCCTCACATGGTCTTTTTTTTTCCCTCAGTTCGGTCAATTTTTAAAGCAGGTGGCAACATCGCTGTATACAAATGAGGTGTGAGATTATAGATAAAGACAGGAGCTCCTGGCTGATTTTTTTTTTTTTTTTAATCTTTCCATTGCTGACAAATGGAAGAAATAAATGCCTTTCCGATGAGTTATGTGTCCGCTGTCAAGGAAATAACACTTGGATGGCGTTACAAAGTGGCTTTTAAGTTTTAGAAAGCGAAAGTTGATTTGTGGTGTTTTTTTTTCCCCCTTTATGAACTTCCCAAATGTTTTGATGCAGCGTAGTATGCAAAATCAACTTAGACACAATGGTGACTGTTCGTCTTTCTGGTCCGCAGTGGTTCTTTGTTTTGGAACTGATACAACAGAGGGAATAATTGTTTGATCGCATGTTTGCAAGGCTGCTCACTTACATAAGAAATTAACCCAGTCAAATTATTCTCGCTATTTGTCTATCGTAGCAATGGGCAAAATAATCAAAAATGCAGGTAAGAATGTTGAGAATTTTATTAGTCAAGACAATTTTGATCCCAAAATAAAACATTGTTTTTGGCCAGGAACCTCTGCTTTATCAATGACCTATTTTTTGTAGTTGGTCACCATATTTTTGGCCTACTTAGTCCATAACCTTAAATAAATTACCGCCAGCCATTTTCAAAGCACGATTGCACCATATCTCTAAGCATTTTTGTGGACTTTTGACTGATTTCTCACTAAATTGCCAGACAAAATAATTTGACTTTGATTTGACCGTCATGAGTTCCATGATTAATAAAGACTTTCCAGAAGCAGACATAAAAGCCCAAATCGTGATATTATGTCTGACATGCTTCACAGATGCGCTTGTGTTTTGGATCGTAAGCATTTATTTTGGTTCTCCATATGTTGACTTTTCCAACTTTCCTGAGACAAAACGAGGGATGGATGCATTTTTGACTGACTCGTAAAAACATAACCATGAAAAAAGGCTTTTTTTTTTTTTAATGTGAACAAGCTTAAAAATCCAACAGTTGCTCAAATAAGTATTTCCGTCACTGTGTGATTTCTATTGTAAACTCCTCCAGTACTAAGTGACCTTTATCAGCTGTCACTCATTGTTTAGTCCAGCCTGTCTGAGCCCGGCAACGCTCACGTTTTTTTGACCCAAAGCAGAGATTCTGCGAGTGCTGAAATATTATTTCAGCGTTCACATGCATTTTATTGTGACACTGACCCAGTTTAACTTTACGCTCGGCCTCAAATGCGTAGGGATCCTGAATGCCTCTGCCACACTGAAACATCTGGAACATCATATTTTTGTCATGTCCTCAAATTTTTCCCAAGCAAATTCCCACTGCTGTAAATAATATTCTCACTAGGAAGCATTGCACAAAGGGCTGTTAAATTGCAATGTTTATGATGTATTGTGTACTGGCTGTAAATTTCTGGTTGTCCACCCATTCATGTGCTCGTTATTCTATTGGAACTTTTGCAAAAGTGCACTATAGTGGATTGTATGTGACATGTTTATGTTGAGATGTTATTTAGTCCCTGCATGTTCCCCAGCGGCTAACATGAGAACAAAAAAACTTTCCTTTAATGCTTGTCATCACTTGGGTGGCACGAGTGCAGCAGCCCATCTGAGCTGACAAGAGGAAGCATACTGGACTGATCACTAGCCAAACGCAGGCTCATATAGAAAAAAAGCAACCATTCACAGTATAACAATACAGTATTATTTTCAATGTTTTTGATTACGTAATATTGATTGATTAAATTTTAAACGTTATTTCAGTTGGTCATATTTCATAAAAAATAAAGCTATACAACACAATATAAGAATGCATTCAGTCATTTAAAATGTGAAGATATAACACATTGCGATAACCGCGATAATATAGTAAATAATGGCATTAAAATTAGGCGATTTTACTGTCCAAATTACCTTTAAATTGGTTTGCAAAATATATTTTAGAAACAAAATAATTGTTTCACAATTTGTAATAAATACTGCCAAATATATAAAACACTAGCGGACTTTCGTGCGTCATGTAATTTAAGAACTCGCTTGTATTTTAAATGAAAAAAAAAATATATAAATATATTTATTATTTACGGTCATTGGCAGGTTCGCTCCGGCTTCTGTCTGATTGGTCATCGTCGTCGCCACTTGATGACGTCTTTCCGGATACACGTCCATGACACGTGTGTCGCACAGAGTCCAACTGAAGTGGGGAAATTACTACTAACTTCGCCGTTTTGGCACATTTTTTGTGTGCCATTGTTTTTGTAGTTGTCGAAGGTTTTGCTGGATAAACGGTCAAAATGGTGAAGCATCGCTTCAAGGGGAAAAGTTCGATAAATCCCTCGACTTCCAGCAGCAACCCAGGTAAGTAAGCTAACGCTTTAGCCACACGGTTTGTTTATAGTTCTTCGACTGACGTTTAAGATGACTTTGTTTGTGCGACAGCGGGCAAACTTATATCATTTAAACAAAAAACAGTATATAAATAAGAGGTTAAAAATAACTCAAAGACAAATGTGTTGAATTATAGCCGCCCCTTATTTATGAGGAACTACATTCTCCCACTAAACTTACCTTGTTGCCACTAATGTAAGCTGGCATCGTTGATCTAATACTATGTCTATGTATCTACTGTTATTAAGATGGACTTACAGAGCAATCACACACACGGTATTGTTGGGGCTGTGTAATTGGACTTGAAACTACAATAACAAATATACAGTCAATCATTTTTCAATTCAGATGTCACAATGTATTGTGTGTGGGTTTTTCTTCTTGTCAGATCGGGTCAAGGGTGGTGGCAGCAACATGAGGGATCGCGCCACCATCAAGCGTCTGAATATGTACAGACAAAAACAGAAATGGTACGCGATTTGCTTTACAATAGAAGCTGCGTTGTGCTAAGTTGTCTGTTTGACTTTAATCCGAGTTTTTGTTGCCAGTAACAACAGAGGAAAAGTCATCAAGCCCTTACAGTACCAGTCCACTGTGGCTCCTGGAACTGTGGCCCGAGTGGAACCCAATATCAAGTGGTTTGGTGAGTTTGAACACAGATTTTCTCTTGTTTTAAGTTTTATTAATGTACATTAAAATTGTGTTCTGTTATGTTGCTTTGCATAAAAATGAGTGGTAATGCTCATTGTCTTATTCATTTATTTTAATAATCATACTGTAAAAGATGTTTTGTTAAAAAACTTTAAAATGTAAACATCAAGTTTTGCCGATCCAAAATTCAACATTCATAGTGAGATATTGTTTTTATTTGTGAGAGGTGAAATTTATCTCAAAGTAATACATGGGTCCTATTGAAATCTTTTGTCTTGCAGCAAACACACGGGTGATCAAGCAATCATCTCTGCAGAAGTTCCAAGAGGAGATGAGCGCCGTGCAGAAGGATCCGTACCGTGTTGTGATGAGACCGAGCAAAGTGCCTATGACTCTGCTGCATGACCGAATCAAAGCCCACGTGAGTGCAAACCAAGCTCATTTCAAACACAGAAAATTCATTAAACTTATTGATAGATGTTCTTCCCTTTGCTTTCATCGTGAGGGTGCTTCATGGGCCAAATGAGATGTCTCAACACTTAACCAAGCGATATGACAATAAATAATATTTCATAGTTATACCATAGGAAATAACCTTCGCCGTTTCTCTTGGCAGAACTCCAGGGTGCACATTTTACACACGGAAGCTTTCGAGACCACATTTGGACCAAAGGCTCAGCGCAAAAAGCCCAGTCTCGTGGTGTCTGATATCAAGGAATTGTTGGATCAAGCTGAGGCTTCGGCCATGAGCTACAACGCCAACAAGGACAAAGATCTGGTGACGGAGGACACAGGTGTCCGGTAAGGCCCAGCGGATAACATTTACTTTTACACCTCACCTTGCATGTCATTTTAACACTGATCTCGAACACTGATTTTTTTGCAACAGGGACGTGGTCCGCGAAGAGATCTTCAAAAAGGGTCAGTCCAAGAGGATTTGGGGAGAACTTTACAAGGTACCTTTTCATACAGACATGGAGCCTCTAAAGTCAAATGTGAGATGTGGTGAATGATACTTCAGCCAATTGGCGACATTTCTTCGTTATGTTTGTTGCCGGTGATCAGGTGATCGACTCGTCCGACGTTGTCATCCAAGTGTTGGACGCCCGCGACCCAATGGGCACACGCTCGCAGAGCATCGAGGCTTACATCAAGAAAGAGAAATCGTGGAAGCACTTGATCTTTGTGCTTAATAAGTGCGATCTCATCCCCACTTGGGTTACTGTAAGGTCGCCTTCCACTAATTTCACCCAAATAATGTGACTCTTGAGCAGCTTGACCAGAAAGTTTCTCTTTTGTCGAATCAGAAACGCTGGGTGGCAATATTGTCCCAGGAGTACCCCACATTAGCTTTCCATGCCAGCCTCACCAACTCCTTCGGTAAAGGCTCCCTCATTCAGCTCCTCAGGCAGTTTGGCAAGGTAATTCCACAAAATTGATTTTGTAACCTCAATACCGTCTTTCCCCATGTATAGAAAACACTGGTGCATAAAGCAAACTAGGAATTTAAGGGTCAAATAGGGGAATTTTCTGTTACTGTGTATAGGATGTGCCAACGTTTTGGCGTAAACGACGATAACAACTCGTGAACCATAAATATAAATTGGAATAAGTTGAATTGCACACTCGCATACATCATTATCATCAAATGACGAATGGAGTGTAAAGCAGGAAATGGAAATACGGCGAGGCCTTCCATATTAAAACCGCACATTTCAAAATACAATAAAATAAGTAAAGGTTATAAACTCAAGTGCTTGAATTCTTGACGTAGAATAAATCTCAGTTTCGTAATTTCATATTTACTTGTTTCTGTAAGTTAGTTAATTGTCATAATTGTCAGTATTTACCTACAGCTCTTATTTTTTTTTTTTTCCACCAATTTCTTCCTTCATTTCTGGATACATTTATAACATGGCCAATACAGAAATGCACATCTGCACATCGTAATGCGACGTATGTGACTGATAGATGCAATCTTCCTCGAAAATGGTTGAGAAAAAAAAGGCTAGTCTTTAAGGTACAATGCATAGTATGCGCCTATATTTTGGTCTTCATTTTTTTTAGTTTAAATGTGCGTCCTATACATGGGGAATTCAACACCATCTTGGACACAGTTGGCAAATCTGCCACAGTGGGGAACTAGAAACTGGCATTTTTGTTTTCTTGCAGCTCCACACTGATAAGAAACAGATCAGCGTGGGCTTCATCGGTTACCCCAATGTGGGCAAAAGCTCTGTCATTAACACACTACGCTCCAAGAAAGTCTGCAATGTGGCGCCCATCGCTGGAGAAACGAAGGTAATGTATCTGATAACTGTGACACAATCAAAACCCAAACGCGATTCATCAGTGTTTGTCAAAGTGTATAATCAAGATTTAAGTAGCATAAATAACTATAGTATAATAGGAATTAGATTTATAACACTTATCCTATTTGAAAAATACATTAAATAAGTGCTAACTTTAATATTAGTTTTTCCCAAAATATTGTGAATCTCCAAAATGTGTCAGTGAATGAGCTGCACAGCTTGAGGGGGTAAAAGCACAGAAAATTTGGGATTGTCATAAATAAAACTCAAAATATTAACAGTTAGATATTTTTGTGTCGAAAATGACTCCTCCAGGTGTGGCAATACATCACTTTGATGCGGCGGATCTTCCTTATTGATTGTCCCGGTGTGGTCTACCCTTCAGAGGACAGCGAAACAGATATCGTGCTCAAAGGAGTGGTACGTTTGACTCTTAAGTTTCTCTTTTTGTGATCATTTTTGCGCGTGAGACGGCTCATGGCCTTAAAAGTGCACATTCACTTTTCTTTATGAAGGTTCAAGTGGAGAAAATCAAGAACCCCGAGGAGCACATCGGGGCAGTGCTGGAGCGGGCCAAGCCAGAGTACATCCAAAAGACGTATCGCATCCCCACGTGGAGCTCGGCGGAGGATTTCCTCGAGAAGTTGGCATTTCGCACTGGCAAACTTTTGAAGGTGCGAGAAGGTGCTCAGTAATGTCATTGTGTGAATGGGGAAGGGAAGCAATGATCCCACCTTTTTCAATTTTGTAGGGCGGAGAACCGGATTTGCCCACTGTGTCCAAGATGGTGTTGAATGATTGGCAGAGGGGGCGTATACCTTTTTTTGTCAAGCCTCCAGGTCCTGAGGGCGACCAGGAGGTTAGTTTTATGAATTTTATATCAATTAGAAGGGGAAGACAACCCTAACATTTTCTTACATGAATATTTTCTATTGTATTCCCACTCATCAAAACACAGTATTCTGATTAATATGTTGTTATTGAAATATGAGTGAATTCATTTGACAGCAAGTGGCAAAATGGCCATCGCTTTGATGTATAAACACAACTGGATTTTGCTGCTTGATTGATTGATTGATTTAGTTTTGATTTTTTTCCCTTTCTAAGATGGCAGAGGTCAGGGGTGCAGTGGTGGTTGTTAGCTTTCTAAAGTAGTGCTTTGTTTTAGTTTTTTTGTTTTCAGCTATCTAGTCTAAATTTCTACAAATGCAATATAAATCAGTGCCGTGTTTAGAATAGTTGGCCCTCAGAGAGGCAACATTTTCCTGTTGACTTCCCCTTGAAGCTATTCATATAATGTTAGAATGTTTTTTTTTTCCTTTACCATGTCACAAGGAACCTTTGCCAGTAAAAGCTTCTCCAGTGGCAGTAGACACTGCGCAGGAAGCCCAGAAAGAGGAGACCACGCTAGCCCCCGCCGAAGAGGAAGAGCAGCAGAAACAGCGACAGAAGGAAGAACTTCACAAGATTTTGTCCAACGTGCGGCAAAACTTCGGCAAGATCAACGTGGCGCCCGAATTCAACGAGGAGGACCTGATCCCCGT
Organism: Hippichthys cyanospilos; assembly: GCF_059441005.1. NCBI lineage: Eukaryota > Metazoa > Chordata > Actinopteri > Syngnathiformes > Syngnathidae > Hippichthys > Hippichthys cyanospilos. The sequence continues at coordinate 21,158,754 of NC_142371.1, forward strand.
GGAGATGCCCGACCTAGACATATCCGCCTCGGAGGCAGAAGAAGATGAAGAGGAAGATGGTGAGGATGAGGAGGATCCCAAGGAAGAAGAGAAAGAGGGAAGCAGCGAGCCAATTGCCGAAGAGAGTCCGGTTGCTGGCAAGAAGAATTCCAAGCTAGTGATCAGAGAGCTGGACGAGAAGATCGCTAAATACAAGCAGTTTCTGGACAAGGCCAAAACCAAGCGCTTTTCTGCCATCAGGTCAGTGAGCTCTCAACCAAACTTTTTCCCTCTTTCGTGTAATGGGGAGTTTCATGTTGCACAGTTTTACACCCACACTTACACACTAGCTGAAATTCATTCAACTGTTTTTGTTTTTTTCATCCAGGATATCAAAAGCAGATTCAGACAAAATGTTAACCGACATCAAGACCAAGCAAGCACAGAAGAAAGGTAACTAATCATTGTATTTTTATATTAAAGCCTTTTGACGTTAAGAACAACAATTACACCTCTCGTCTCAGAATGATGGAATTAAGTGATTTTGGGGGACCCCCCCCCAACCCTCAGTTCAGTATTTATATCCACTTGGCAGCTAAACTCGTATTAGCTAAACTTGTATTCATATCTGCTTTTTAATTGTAGCTGCCACTCAGAAAAACAGAAAGAGGAAAGCTGACGACGAGGAAGATGACCAATCAACACAACAATCCAGACTGTCATCCAAAGAGGTACAAAAAGCACATTCCATCTCACTCGCAATTTGTTTTAGTTGTTTCAATGCATGTCTAGAGCGAATTAAACAAATATGAATATTAGTATTAAAGAATTAATGTATGTATTTTTCACCTCTCCAGCGAAGAGCGCTGGATCGAGCCCAGCGCCCGAAGAAGATGGGCTCGCGCTACTACGAAACGCACAATGTGAAGAACAAAAACAAGAACAAGAAGAAAGATGCCCGAGCCGCTACATCAGAGGGCAGAAAAGCTAAGAGAGCGAAACGCTAGCAATAAAATGTATTTTAAAAAAGATAATTATGCTTTCTTTGATATGTGGGCAATGCGGATGTTTAAAATCTTAAGTTTAAATGCAACCTATCGTTGACTCATATTTGGGGGCTCAGTGTCGAGTCGGGCAACAACTTGGAAGTTACTTCTTTGGTATTACCATCCCCTCCAGCTGAGCCTAAACAGGGATGATAGATATTAGGAATGGAAGCAGCGAAAGGTAGATAGAAGTGTTCTACCTTCAGCTGCTGGTTGGTCCTCTTCAAAAACTGAATCTGCTCCGTGTGCTTCTTTTCCTGCTCTTCTCGCTTTTCCTCCTCCCTCTTCTGGTTGGCGATGCATTCTGCCTTCTGTGCATTCAGCTGCGTCGTCAGATCACGTTTGTCTTGCTCCAGATCGTTGATCTGCATTTGTAAAAGGAGGGCACGAAGTTAGCCTCGTGTCTATTAATAAAGGACACAGATTTTGCAGTTATTCGACAAAATAAATTAGTCTCGTTTGTCTCGTTGACGTGTCTGTGTCAGCGTATTTCTCTGTTAATGCTGCCATCTGCTGGACAAGCAGGTGAACTGCATGTAAGTCCATAGTGGCTAATGTGATAGAAAATCTAGTGCTTACCTTTTGCCGCATGTCCACCTTATCCTGCTCGGCCTGCAGGGCTTTCCTCATGCCGAAAACCACACTACTCTCATACAGGGTCTGGTAGGCACCAATAGTCGTTTGGATCTCGTCTCGGACACGCAGCAGCAGGAGGCCCCGCTCGACGCAGTTGATGCATACTTGGCGGATCAGCTCATCTTTTACAAAAATAGATACGTTTTGATTGATGCTCGTTTTTAGTGGCGTAGAAATGCACATTTGTTTTCCACAGTGGAGTTGAGGTGCCACATTGTATTCAAATGATTTTGATTTCTATGGCACTAATAGCAGAAAATTTTTGAATGGAATAGTCAACATTCGTAGTTACCAAAACACTGAGAGTAGAGCTCCCTGCGCACGGGGCAGATGCCCGTCTCCAAGGCCCGCCTCTGCTGCAACTTTCTGTCCAGCATTTCTTCCAGGTTGACCACATCGGCCCGTGTACTCGGCGTACTGGACACCCGCTGCACCCACAGCTGGTTGCCCACCGTCCACTCCCTAAACGGTTACAATCCGGGTTTGATAAGGTGACGAGAATGACTTGCGGAGGGGGAGTGGGGGAATTGCGCTCACCTAGGCGGAAAAATGACATAGAGGATTTCCTCACTCTCAGATGACCCTGATTTAGGTTTAGGGGAAGGAGGCACGGGAGAGTCAGCCGGCTGGTGTGGGCTCACTTTGAATGGCCGTCCCTACAAACAAACAAAAAATATTCACTTTAAAGAAGGCTCTCAAAAACTGGCTAATATGACCACTACATGTGAGAAATGTCTCCTCAAAACAATGTGGACCCTCCGATGCCAAAGGACTTTAAAAGTTACGAATTTTTAGAGGAAAAACAAGTTGTAGTTTTGAGAAGTTTCGTTTTCAAAGGGTGAAAAACTGCATAAGCAATCAAAACCACCTTAGAAAATTGTGAAATGTTCACTGTCATAAAATAATAAATCATAGGAAAAAAATCTTACGCACAATGGCAAGACTGTCAATAAATACGGGTTATGTTTTCATTTTTGTAAATAGTTTTATATTCTAACAAATAATGTACTTACCTTGACTGATTTTCTAACGGTGCTTTTGTTGACTGAAACCGGAGTGTCGTATTTGAGAAGGGATTCTGTGGGCTCACTCATCTTGCACGTGATATTTTTTTCTTGTAAAAAAAAAAACAAACTCAGAAACAGGTTGGATATGACCAAAAAAAAAGTTCGCGTTGACGTTTTCTGTCGGTATGGCAACAGTCTCCGCCTGGTGTTCCATCGTCTCTTATCCGGGTAGGAACAAACGTGAACTTTTTAAAATACGTTTTTCTCAAGAGATTTCTTTTTTTTCTAGTCTTTGATATAAAATATAAATACTTTAAAACATGTTATCTCTTTTGCTTAACGATATATGTAAAGTCAGATATTTTACTAATTTTAGAATTTCCGATTGCGAAGAGGAACCTTTGAGACAAGCAATGATTTGCCGAGGCGCATTTTTCGTTGATCACGCCAGAGGCGGAAGTGAAGAAGCCATAACGTAATCGTCTAGCTAACCCGCTCTTCGCTAAGTTTGTTTTCGGAAGAAATGATCATGTTTGCCTAACCAAACCTTAAAAAAATTGGAACTGGTCCTTTTCCGGAAAGCAAATGGCCAAAGAAAAACGACACAAGAGACGGGACTCGCCCGAAGTTAAAGTTAAGGTGAAACAAGAGAAGCTAAGCCCCGCGAGGCCGCACAAAACACGCCGCTCACCGAGTGACAACAGAAGCCCACCGAGGAGGAGAGCCAGCAGGTCTGTTTATTTATTTTTGTTTCATTTTAAATGTTTGTTTCCCCACATAACTAAGGTAAGAAATGACATATTGGTGGTGTTTAGCTTGCTTGGCAACTGATAGCATTGTTTTTTAATTTCTCTTTTAAAACGTAGGCATATTAATCAATGAGTGCTTTCTTAGGGACTTGTTCCGTTTTTTTGTGTTTCCTCCAGGTCGCCTGTCAGGTCAAGGGATCGCTCCGCGGGCAGGAGAGAGACATCCTCCCCCGCCCGACGAGGCAGCAGATCCCCTCGGAGGAGAAGTCCTCACCGCAGTGCCGATATCAAGTTAAAGCGGGTGAGTACATCTTGTTAACAACATTCTAAACAGTTCAGATCACATTAAGCTAATCTGGATCCCCTACACATGGCTTTTCAGTTTGTTTGTTTGTTTGTTTTTACAATTTGAGTATCTCCCAAGGTTTTCACACACATTATCAGTTAAAATCTACTTGCATGATTTTGTACTTGCATGAGTTTTAAAGTACTACCCTGCATGTACCACACATGTCACTTGGCTTAGCTGGTTGCCTAATAAATAGCTTCATTTCCCCTTCAATACCAATTCTTTTTTTCTCCATTCAACATTCAAATAAGATTGCCTGTTGTAGCTAACAGCAGCTCGTGTTAGCTCAGACTGTTAAGGCATTATTTTCGATGAAAGAAGCAAGCAGACTGAACCAACCTCCGAGTCCATCCTTGTTCACACTCAGGATTATTACTAAAACAGAGAGGATCTTGTAAAAGGTATCACGTCTCCATCTGATTTAATTAAGTCCACTGGTTAGAGAACATGTAGAAGCATTGTTTATTAATTTTGATCTTTTAAAAGATACGAAATATTTGAAAAACACGAAGAATTTACAAATAAGAGATTTATTCTGTTTTGCCATAGCTCTTACACTGTCGCCAAACTTTTGGTGCGCCGTGCACAAGGTAACATAGAAAATACCCGAATTTTACCCTAAAATCAAGAGTGTGTCCTGTATACTGGTGCGTCCTATATTTCAGCAATTATGGTGCTTGTACTTCCACACTGTGGTGGTATCTGCTGGCGACATTAGTGGTGGCTTGCTCAGGCTCACATGTGTGAAATGTTAGACAGCGACATTTTGACCAAAAGAGCATTTAATTGAAAACCATTTTAAAAACATTTTTTTTTTTTACTAACTGCATCACAGGAGCGTGACGATCATCGTTCCGGCGGAGATGAGCAGAGAAGAAGAAACGACCAGCCCGAGGAAAGGCGCAACAGGTCGGAATCGGACCGGCCTCGGGAGAGAGAGCATAGCGGCGACAGGCGCCGGGAGCGGGACGCCGCCTCTTCGCAACAAGCCGAGCGGCGGCGGCATGACGACCAGCGCCGCGAAAACCGCCAAAGGCGAGAGGAAAACCAGGAGCAGGAGTTTGGCCGTCAGGAGAACGCCGGCAACAGCCCGACGACGGAGCCGCCCGCCGACAAAGAGAAGCCCAACTTTGGCCTGTCGGGGGCGCTCACGGAAGACACCAACACCTTCCGCGGAGTGGTGATCAAGTACAACGAGCCGCCGGAGGCACGCATTCCCAAACGGCGGTGGAGGCTCTACCCGTTTAAGAACGATGAGCAGCTTCCCGTCATGTACATTCACAGACAGAGTGCCTATTTGTTGGGGAGGCAGCGGAAAATCGCAGATATTCCCATCGATCACCCCTCCTGCTCCAAGCAGCACGCTGTATTCCAGTACAGGTAAGGACAAATACAGTGGAACCTGCACAGTAGGGCTGTTCAATATCAATCTATAACATTAACCTTCTGAACTCATTTTATAATTGTTAGCTATAGACATTTTATTATTCAACTTTAGGGCCGCACGTTTATTTTGGTCAATATTGAAATCACGATCGTTCGTCATGTTTGGTCATGCATGTCTATTTATTGCCCTTTTTTTAAACAAGTAGCATATAAACAAGGCTTCAAGGATTGATACTTGCAAATAATAATCATAAACTGAAATCTATAAAGTAAATCATAATTCAAAGAAATTCACCCAAAACTTGGCACACAGAGCAGCACAGCTGACTTACTTGCTGAATGCAAACCAAAAACAAAAAAATGAAGCCTACATAGAACCAAGCACATTAGATTTTAGCAAATTTTAATCGATTATAAGTCAAAATGTCATTTTTCGGTCGTTTCAAACCAAATTTATTGCAGCCAGATTTTTCAAAATGGTCTCATCAGGCATTCTGAGCCGTTGCTAAATGACAATCGGTCTTAATAATAAAAACACATCAGTGACACCCTTCGGCTCCAAGTCATATTTACAAGACGGCGCCAGAAAAAAAATCAATTTTTTTTCAAACGGGTCTCAATTGACAGCAAGCACTTTATTTGGGAATCAGGTGAGAAACTCAACACAATTTCACACTGGTAAATAATATATTAGGGCACGAAAGTTGGGGTTTTTGTCATGCAAACTTGGGAAACATTGCCCCCTGGTGGTAGCATGGCACAGTCCTTGATTTGACATGTACAGTAGCAGACTTTTTAAACGTTACTATCGACGATTAATCATGATTAATCATTGATTAATCATGGCAGCCAATATCGTGATCACTATAACAATTTAGCAATAGGTTGCTTCATGTGCCAGTTAATTTGCTCTCATTTTGAAAAATTGTTCCTGTTTCTACTTAAAAAAAAAAAAAAGCTTGACATTAGATTTCGCCGATGCTTTCGGAAATTGTTAAAATCTCGCAGAAAGCCCTTTGAGAAGCGCTGATCTCGAGCATATTTATTTCTCGACTTGTTCAGGGTGACAGAGTTCACACGCGCGGACGGCACCACGGGCCGCCGGGTGCGGCCGTACATCATCGACTTGGCCTCGGGCAACGGCACCTACCTGAACAACCAACGCATCGAGGCGCAGCGCTATTACGAGCTCAAGGAGAAGGACGTGCTCAAGTTCGGCTTCAGCAGCCGCGAGTACGTCCTCCTGCACGAGTTCTCCGACACCAGCGAGGTGGACGCCAAAGAGGAGGTGGAGGAAGAGGACGAGGGCCTGGATGCGTAAAAAGTAGTTCTGTCAAATTTTATATTGTCATTTGTGTTTCGAGACACAGGATCTGATTTAATCACGCAGCCAATTCTGATGCTACTGTGTATAGGTAGACATATGCCCCTCTGTATTTTTTCCACATCGGGGGGTCAGAACAGTCATGTAAATTTACATTTTTGTACTGTAAATAAAGACTCAACTATTGGACCATCTCAAGCAAATAATTGAACTTTGCATATGTTTGAAAAAATACCTTTTTTAAGCGACAAAAATAGACACGTTTCTCAAGCAAATTTGAATCATTTAAGTCTCTTATCTACCTCATCAAAGCTGAGCGTTTTTTACTCTCGAGCCGGTTGTGTTAGCATCTCTTTAACATCCTACTCTTAGTGCGGTAGTTTTTTATTTTTCAAATTGTAAGAAGCTATTATTAATGGCGTCAGACCGAGATGATAAAAAAATACAAGTTTGTGTTTAACCTGTTTTTAAAAGGACCTTCACTTGTCTTAAGTATAAGTAGTTATTTATGCATAGTTCTTTGCAACTCCATAAACACAATTGAGATTATTAAAAGGCATAGATGGAACATATTAGTCATTTAAAATCAAATAGGTAATTATCAGTGGGGACACGTTGTATACATTTTGTAAATTATGCAATGCGTTTGTGAGGAAAAAAACAATTACATGTACGGAGACACTCCCAAATTCGTCATTGTGAAGGGAGGCACGTATTGCGCAATGCGCCGCCTCAACTTAAAAACAAAAAGTTCGAGCGGAAGTTAACAATGCACTACGTACAACTTTATTGAAACACTCAGTAGAGAAGGAGCACCGGCATCCGGTTTCAGGATGTGTGACGTCACCGGACTTGGGAGGAGTATCGGGAATGGCCGTCGATTTGACGGAACCCGAGCCTTGTGGGCGGCCACTCACTCACCTGAGGGACTCGCAAAAACAAAAACCAACCGAGTCTTCTTTTCGCCCTGGAAGTGTTGCTCAAGACACGCAGAAGAAAGACAAATGTACACGACGGAGCGGAGGCGCATGAGCCTCCGGCGGGAGCCCGCCGCGTCGTTGCGGGCGTCGGCGGGAAGTTTGTGGCAGGACACGCTGGCCATGGAGCTGAGCTCGCGGAGCGTCGCCGCCAAAAACGGCGTCGTCTCGCCCCGGAGCCGCGGCCGAGCCGTGTCGGTGGCCTACATCGCCAATGACGGCGAGGACGAGGCGGCCGCGACGTCGGAGGTTTTCCCCGCCGAGCGCCACTTGTCCCTGGCCTGTTTGAAGGAGGCGTGTGCCGACACGCGGGCCTCGTTTAAAAGCATCCCCTTCGAGAGGATCTCCATGGCGACCACTGACGTCCTGGACAGCTTCTATAACGCAGGTGAGTTTGCAAAGTCTCAACCCGCACTCGACGTGCGAGTCATTTTTCATTAAAAAACGAATAAATAAATAAATCCGCCCGCTGTGGTGACTCCTACAGGACAAGTTAATAGCTGAAAGAACAATTGTGATTCTGCTCATTTTATAATATTTGAAAAAAAAAAAAAAAACACTGAAATTGACTCAAACAACAACCATGTAAAATTCTTAATCGCATATTTTGTAAAAGTACAATCTACGCACTTTTTCCTGACCGCAACGCCCTCACCAAACAAAATAATAAAAACAATACAAACTTTTAATTAAATGGCTCGACCGATCGTTCGAAACGTTTTTGCCCAGTGAAATACTTTATTCAAAGATTCAAGAGTTTTATTGTCTTACGCATAGTAAAACTACACAATGAAATTCTTATTCTCTTCACTTCCCCGAGCGGACGACATTCCATTATTGAGCAAATAATAAAGTAGGCAATTAAAAAAAAAAAATAGAGCAAAAGGGCAGTAATAATGAACCAACTGAGGGACTCGCCTTTTCACCATAGAAGGAGATCCTATAACAATTTAGCAATGATAGATCTAAAGTATAGAGACTGGCGATGTAATTTCCAATAAATGCGCCAAGTACATGACTTGCCTCCTGCTCCAATTCATTTGCTCTTAAATTGAAAAGAATAATGTACTATTCCCGTCACCAATACATCGATATGAGCATTAAATAAATATGTTTTAAGTTGCATTGAAAACAGCATCAAAAAAGCGCAAAATTAGATTGCTGATAGTCTAGAAAAAAATTAGAAATATGCATTTGGGATTGAATGAGTTAAGTAGAAACGCAGCACATTTCTTTTGAAATGTAGAAGTACAAAAGTACAGTACATCCATCAATAACCAATTCTGTACTTGGGTATTTTATACTGATGTTTTTTTTTTTTTTTTACTTTTACTCATTACGTTGGATTACCGATAACTTCTTTCTCCTGATTTTTTTTGTTTGTTGTCATCAAAATGACCTCATGTGTTTTTCAACCTTTGTCGATTACAACACAACGGACTTTGTCAAATTTAGCCCGCGCTGTCCATCCAATCGGAGGGCTTATAAAAATGGGGACCGTTATGTTGGTCTCGCTAGCTGACCCTGTGAGGCAAATCAAAATAAAAAAACAATCTCATAGTTAATATTCTGTAGTTTCATTTGTACAGTTCAGTAAGTAAAGTCCCGTATATGTCGACTACCATCATTTGTTAATGACATTCCATCACAGACGTAGCCGTGGTCGAGATGAGCGACTCCTTCTGCCAGACGTCCCTCTTCTATCACCTGGGAGTGAGGGAAAGTTTCAGCATGACCAACAACATCATCCTGTACTGTTATAAGGAGGGCACAGACCTGCAGGCTGTGAAGGTAATATGGCGTCCCTCAAGGCTCAATCTCGGGTGATTTTTTTTTTCTTCAATCAGCAATAATTTTAAGGAGTATTTCTTTTGCTCATCTGTTGAATGAGTCGTAGATCTGAAACTTACTGGAATCCAAGTCTGCGAAATCATATCTTAGTACTCGTAAACTGAGTCATAACATTCAGAGGTGCAAAAAAAAAAAAAATGTATTTCAGGAGCAGTGTGGAAGCTACTCGTTCCTGCCTTATGTGGTGACGCCACAGGGCAAGACGTTTGCCTGTGACGGCACAGTGATGACGGGCATCAAAGAGTTGATGCAGCCCGCTTTCCAGCTGGACTCGCTTCTCACGCCACTGACTGAGAGGCTCACGCATTTGCTCAACAACGTGGATGTGCAATCCAGGTGTACCATCTCGCTTCACACCCACTTTTCCCGCCATTAAAAAAAACAAACTCCGGTCATTTAGCGGTTGTGTTTAATGGAGAGCAAAAAGGTTTTAGAGCCACTCTGTCTTCTCCGACAGCGAATACTTCCGGGAATCTATAAGGCAAGACATCCGAATGTCGAGGGAGCGCTTTAGCGGTCAAGCCTTGAGCGAGGAGCTGAGTCGCATCCAGATGCGTTTGGACAGCGTGGAGCTGCTCACCCCTGACATCGTCATGAACCTGCTGCTGTCCTACAGGGACATTCAGGTGACAAGTTCATGCGATTGTTTGGTTTTTCATGCAATGAAATCTGCGATAGAAACTTTTTTTTGTAGGGTTAAAGGTGGGGTGTATACTAGAGGCTGTACACGCTAATGTCAGCCAATAGAATTAGACGACCCAGAACGTGAATTCAGCTGAATGGGAAGTGATGCAACAGGATTTTCTTTTTGATAAATTAATTGAACTTGGCATCAAATCCTCTGTCCTTCATTGATGCAGATGGCCTGTTAGCTCAGTTGGTTAGAGCGTGGTGCTAATAACGCCAAGGTCGTGGGTTCAATCCCCATACAGGCCAAATCCCCTTCACTTACAATCAGGAATTAAGTTATAGGTTGCTGAATTGTACATAGACTTAATACAGGGAGGGAGCAGTGAACATTACCCCAATGGACTAAATTTAGCAATTAAAGAGAAAAATATATATTTATTTCCTAGCAGTTTTTAATGCTTTTTTAAGTGTTAAAATGACAAAGAACACCCTTTGCTAGGGATTTGTAGTCTTTCAGGAATCCTTATCATATCCCAGACATCTTTTCACCTCAACTTTTGAACCCAATGACCTTTCAGAACCAGTATGCGCTCCTCTTGTTTAGCCCCTGAACACGCCGCAGCAACCTTTTGTTCTCCTGGAATGGACGTCAAAATTGCTGGACAGCTAGCGCCGCTCTGATTGGCTGAGGGTTGAGTTTGTTATTTCTGATGCTCAATAAAGGGCACGGGGAGAACATGCAAACTCCACACAGTATGGCCGGAGGAAGCTAGAATTGAACTGGAAGGCGAATCTGCTAACCACTCTTCCACCGTGCTGCCCCTGTACAAGATGAATTCATTTGTTAGCGACGCTAGTGAAGATTAGCGGCTATAGAAAATGGAGGGATGGATGCTGATGATTTGTTTTTAAACAAATGAAAAAGATACATTGTGCATGCATGAGAACAGGCAATAAAAACTCTCCAATCTCTGCTAACAATATCATAGTTGTCCTTGAAATCATTTTCTGTTAGGTAGGGCCTAACTTTGCGGTGGGACAAGGTACGATAGAATAAATGAACTGAACTTTGACCCCTGCACTCTATTAGTTCAAAAAGTTAAGCCCTGTATGCCGAAACCCGGGATCGAACCAGGGACCTTTAGATCTTCAGTCTAACGCTCTCCCAACTGAGCTATTTCGGCACACTGTGCAATGTAAATGTTTCCTGATAACTGATAATTTTTCTGTAACCTGATTTTCCACAGGACTACGACGCTATGATTAAACTGGTGGAGATGCTCAACAACCTACCAATGTGTCTCGTGGCAAAGCACCAGAATATCAAGTTTCACTATATTTTTGCCCTCAACAGGTACGCAAATGATTGCGTTCTTTTCATGTTCAATTCTTGTTCCATCGTGTAATGTCCCGCCCCCTTGTGTCCAATCCTATCCGTCCCTGTTTTATCCTGCCACTTCCCATCTTGTCTTGTTGTCTTTGCAAATGCTGACCTATTTGTCCTGTCCTGTTGTATTTTTTTTCTATTCCACTGCTAACAGGAGGAACCATCCAGGCGATCGTGCCAAGGCTCTGGAGGAAGTCCTTCCCATCGTGGAATCGGAAGACAGTGTGGTGTCGGACGTTTACTGCCTGTGCGGTCGCATCTACAAAGACATTTTCATGAGCTCGGGCTTCAGCGACCAGCACAGCAGAGATCAAGCCTGCTACTGGTATTGTCATCAGTGTTGGTTTTTTTTTTTTGTTTTGTTTTTTTTTATCGCCCTATCTTCTGGCTTTTGGTATCTATTTGACTTTTTGGTCATTTGTAGGTATGGAAAAGCCTTCGAGACGGAACCCACTCTCCACTCGGGTATCAACAATGTGGTCCTTCTGATGGCAGCCGGACACGAATTTGATACGTCCATTGAGCTGCGTAAAAAAGGTCCTCCACTTTTATATTTTACTCCTTTTGCCTTGGAACACCCAAATGAGCACCCAAATTGAAAGACTAATAATTGATCATTTTTATCTGGTTTCTAGGCGTGACCTTAAGCACTCTGTTGGGCCGAAAGGGCAGCCTGGAGAAAATGAAGGACTACTGGGACGTGGGCTTCTACCTGGGCGCTAACATCCTGGCTAACGCGCACAGGAAAGTCATCGAGGCTTCCGAGAAACTCTACAAGCTCGAGGCTCCCCTTTGGTGAGGTCACTCGAGATTCCAAATACAGATTGATTGACTTGATGATTTTTTTTTTTCATTGAAAAAATGTATACATACAGCTACTAAAATTCTTAAAAAAAACACACACATTTTGGGAGATTCTAGGTTCATCAACAAAATTGCACTTATCTCATTCAGTGCCATAGAATAGATTTCTCATCCTTTAAAATACAGTAATAAATCATAAAATTCTGGTCAAATACGTTTTTTTTATGGAGAGGAGCTGACACCCTTGACTAATGCTTACCCAATACAAGCCTATTGAGCACTGTGGTGCTAACTGTGACCATTGGGTGGCAGTGTTTCCACACTTACAACACAGCTATTACCCACATCAATTCTAACTGAAGAATGGAAGTCAATCTTTCGTATGGCAGCACCCATATTTACATAGACATAGCACACAATATTCTGTTGCCCCTGAAAGGTGAGTGAAAACGCTAAAAATGCTGACCGTTGAGAGGTTTCCTTTTCCAATAACGCTTGGCACTGAAAGAGTTTAAAAAAAAAGTGTGGCGTGTTCCCAAGGTCAGCAGACTCGCCTATAATGTTAACTAAAATTTGAAATAAGTAGAAATGTTTTAAATTGATTTATTACCGGCTATCAGACTAAGAAAAAAAGATGATAGATGCATATTTTTTTGTGAAGATTCCTAGATTCCCAGTTACGTATTTTTATATTTCTTGAATGTTAGATCAGGGTCAAAAAGTGATTGTATTAACCGAGCTAACCCTTGTGCCATTATGTTACAAATTATGGAAATTCCTTTGATTTTTTACGATATTATAAAATAATCAATGGGGGGAACAGACACTAGGGAGCTGACATTTTCAGCAGACGATTAAAAGATGTAAATGTTAAAAATGCAACGATTCTGACATTTCTATGTGATCGCAACTGGACGTGCGAGATTTCGTGTACAAAAATAATAATTGTCCAAATTTTGGACCATATAAAACCATTGTAATTACAATTTTTGAGATGCATTTTAACAGGAGTTATGACAGTGATTTTCCTGCAATTTTTGCAACATTCTGTTGAGCGGCGGTCAAACTTTGTGAGCAAACAGAAAATCCTTTGTTGACTTGTGTTTCACCTTAAGACAGTAGGTGGCGGTAGAGACCAGTTAACGTGTCGTTGAAACTTCACAGGCTACAAAGAAAGACAATACCATTTTAATTTTTTTTTGTGGGTGTTATAAATTTAACCTACATATGTATGGATAGAACTGATGTCGCCGAACAATTTGAGTGGTTGAAGGAAAAACATTTCTAAAATAACTAATTATTACGCCTTTATAAAAGCATTTACAAAATTAGGAGAAAAATGCAACGTGTATACTTTGCAAAGTGTGTGCACAAGGGGTAAACATGAAGGAATCAAATTTATTTTATATTCCACATTTATTTCTTCTTCTCTCAGGTACGTGGCATCTGTGATGGAAACGTACGTTCTGTACCGACAGTTTGCTAAGCAAGCCGAGGTGAAGTCTCCCAAGCAGGACACCGTTGACTTCTGGATGCAGCTGCTGATGCAATACTGTAAACCCAGCGTCTGCACTGACAACTGCCCGGTAACATGCCTGGATGGTCTTGCACATGGCCGGTTAGCTCAGTTGGTTAGAGCGTGGTGCTAATAACGCCAAGGTCGCGGGTTCGATCCCCGTACGGGCCATTGAGTGTTTTGATTTACTGCCATTGATTTTGAAGGTGCAATTCCACCTCCTCCTTTTTGTGTTTTACACCAAAAATATAGCTAGGTGGGATTATGGCTTTAATTCTAACTATTTTCATTGCTTTCCAAGACAGGTGGACAAGGAAGGCACGCTTGCCGTTTTTGTTTTTTTTTTAATACTGTGAGCCAACCAATATGCCTGCCGTCATTAGGGTTTCTTCTTTGATGTTTTTCAGGTGCTCATTCTGGAGCCCAGTAAAGTCCTTCAGCCCGCTATCGTGTCCGTGAGCGAGGGGGACGAAAGTCGACCCGTCCAGTTGAAACACGTGACCCCCTTTAAAGTATGCCAATCGCCACCTCCAACAACTCACTTTACGCATTCTGTCCATTTTTAACACGGCGCTGCTGGCACACGGTAGAAAAGTCCCAACTTTTTTGTTCACCTAAGTGTTCGAGGTCAAACGTGAGGGTGTGGTTTTTGTGTCTGTGTGTATAAACTGCACCTGTAAAACACTTAAGAAGTTACTCATGTCACAATGTTTTTTTTCTCTTTTGTATACCTAACAGAAAGGCTTACATCAGTGGACTTTCCCGGCTGCTGCAATTCGGGGAGTGAGGTATGCTACTACGTGTGCTGACAGCGCTCAAATACCTCCTGAGTGTGTGTGTGTGTGTGTGTTGGTGTGTATGTGTGCGCGCAAAGCCTGCAGTAAAACAAGTGAAGGAGAAAACTTGACATTTCTGACCTCTCACATTACTCATGCCGGGTACAAACACTGCATGGCGAAAGTGACAGCATTTAGAAATGACACGTGTGGTAAAATTGCAGAAAAAACTTCCGATTTGAATTAGGCGTCCTCCAAAGGTTGATGAAAATCTAATACTTTTATTCTTGGCTATCCTGGATTCAGTGTTTCAAAGATTGATGAGCGTAGTTGCTTCCTGTACGTGCACTACAACTCGGATGACTTCCAGCTTTGCTTCCCTTCAGAGGAGCACTGTAAAGGGTGAGTGTGCAGACGTAATTATTCATACTGATAATTAGCCACAATGGGGTGTGTCGGATATTAAATTGCAGTGAAATATTTTTTCAGTCAAGTACCCCCAGACCAGGAAAAAAAGGCAAAACAGAGCAGTGTCATTTATGTCTGACGAGTCAAGTTCTCAATTTGAAAAGGCATTCAATAAAAACAACACATGAGATTTGCTGATACCTGCAGAAAACCTGTTAGATCTCAGATACCCCTTGAAGTGGTTTAGCATACCCCCAAGGGTAGGTGTACCCTCATTTGAGAACCCCTGCTTTACAGTATTGGTATTTGTCGCGTTGTGATATCTGAGATTAATACATGTTCTTTCATTTATTGCTGGGGGCATGTTCCAAAAAATATCCACAAGTATACACCGTGGAGTAGAATTTTTTTTCCATTTATTATATGTTTTGGGCTAGTTTGTTGTTTGTTTTATCGTTCATGTCTTTTTTTTTATCAGTAATGTATTTTCATTTATTAAACATGTACCGTATTTTCCTCACCATAAGGCGCACCGGATTATAAGGCGCACCCTCAATTAATGACATATTTCAAACTTTTTCAATCACAATATAGTAATACTCAAAGTAATAACAATAATAACTCAAACTCTCAATAGTATAATAACTCAATGTCAATATGAGCAACCTCGTTCAACTGTAAACACGCAAAAGGAACAGGTCAAGCTTACTTTATCACTTTATTCCCCTTCTACCAATCCCAATCTCAATATTGATCCATATATAAGGCGCACCTGATTATAAGGCGCACCATCAGCTTTTGAAAAAAAAAAATAAGGCTTTTAGATGCACCTTATATTGCGGAAAAGGTTTAAAGGCTGTAATTGTGACCCAACAGCTCTGCAACCTTCCTGATTAAAAACACACTCAAACCTTTGTACAAGTTAGCTAAAAAAAATGCAATAATTAAAAAAAAAAAAAAAAACGTCCAGGTTGCTAAAGGTGGAGGAAACACGATTATAATAACGTGGCATTGATGTGGCTTTCTCCGCTATCAACTCAGTTTCTGTGATCTGGTAAATGCTCTGCTCCATAAAGCCGAGGATGACTCCCAGGATGTGAATCATCTCAGCGAGGGAATACTAGAGGTCGGTCACCACCCGCATTGTCGTCATTCCGCATTCCACTGTCAACAAACGGAGACTTTCCCTCAGAATTCAATTCAGACGATTCCAAAGTATTTCTCCTCGCAGTACGTCTACGAAACCAACGAGAACGGCGACAGGGTGGTTCTCGGGAAAGGCACGTACGGTATCGTGTACGCCGGCAGGGACGTGAGCAACCAAGTGCGCATAGCCATCAAGGAGATCCCCGAGAAGGACAGCACGTGAGGAAATGGTTTTTGACTTCAAAAGTCAATTTAAAGCGACGCATTTGAACCAACTCTCTCCCCGTAGTTATTCCCAGCCTCTCCACGAGGAGATCTGCTTACACAAGCGGCTGAAGCACAGGAACATCGTCCAGTATCTGGGCTCTGTTAGTGAGGACGGTTTCATCAAGATCTTCATGGAAGAAGTACCGGGAGGTTTGGAACCAGAACTATTTATTTTGAGTGTGAAAATAACATTCAAATGGGATTTAAGGGGGGGGGGGGGGACGTGCATATAGATTTTTTTCACAGTAATCCCAGCTATTTTTTTGTTTAGGTTAAAACTGTTTGGCTGAAAGAAAGTTGTAAAATTGCTGGCATGGATATTTTGAGAAAATTAGTATTTACTTTTTTATGGAACCTTAACCCAGTTCTTTGTTGGAAAAGAGTTTGAAAAAAGTTTAGCCTGGGTTGTTACAGAGAGTATTATTTATGTCTTTTGTTTGTGCTACTTATTTCTTTTGTTTTTTGGGGGTAGAGGGTTGATTTTTTGTTTTTTTATATATTGATAGTTTCAAGCATTAATATAGGCCGTTGCCGTATAATTTATATTCTTTTCACAGTCCGTTTCCCTGATTATTTTATTTGCAGTTTAACTCATTCCAAAGATATAGTTTGGAATAGGGACGTGTTTTTCACAGGCTTTTTGATAAGGAACAGTTTTTTTTTTTAATTGTTGTTTTTAATTGTCTTGCACTGGTATGGTAACATTATAACCGTAATTAAAAGTTTTATTAACGCATTTTAAGAAGTGTAACGGTTTTGCTACCTGTTTGATCAAACTGAATAGTTTTGGAATAATTTCAGATTTCCCATCACCTCTATAAAGTTTTCCATGATCTCAGACTTCAGCAAAAAGAAGCCTCTAATTGTGAATGCACACACACGAACGCGTTCTTAAAAATGAACCTTTGACGTTTGTAGCCGTCGACGGCAGTAAACGAGTCGAGTTCGACTGGTCCTGCGGCCATCGCATATTCAATCGCCTCACGAGATGTTCTCCATTTTTTCAGGTAGCCTGTCATCCCTGCTCCGCTCCAAGTGGGGTCCCCTGAAAGACAACGAGGCCACCATCATCTTTTACACCAAGCAGATCCTGGAGGGCCTGAGATACCTTCACGACAACCAGATCGTTCACAGAGACATCAAAGCAAGCGCTTTTGACGAAATGTACCTTTTCTGCCTTTCATACTCACGAACGAATGCGTGATTGTTTTTGTTGCAGGGCGACAACGTGCTGATAAACACGTACAGCGGCGTATTAAAGATCTCCGATTTCGGGACCTCAAAAAGGCTCGCCGGGATCAACCCCTGCACTGAAACCTTTGCTGGTAAGACCTGCCGGTGTTACAATTTCAGACTGGATGAAGTGGAGGAATGAATTCAAATGAATGGAACGGCTAAACCGAAGCAAAAGAAGCGAGAGAAAAATGTGACTTGGGCCACCATTGTAAATGATGATTTGGTTGATTTCCCGTCAACAGGAACTCTCCAGTATATGGCACCGGAGATTATCGACCAGGGGCCGCGAGGCTACGGCAAGCCGGCTGACATATGGTCCCTGGGATGCACTATCATTGAAATGGCAACAGGCAAAACGCCTTTTCATGAGCTGGGCAGTCCGCAGGCGGCCATGTTCAAGGTAAAGGCGTTTTACTAGGGATTTCGATTATTGTATCAAATATTCCATTACTTGAATCATCTGATCAAATTTGATTTCTCATTTAATTGTATTGTTTTTTTTCCCAAATGTTTTTCTTTTCAATTATTGTTGTTTATTTCGTATTCATTTAAGTGATATAAAACATACTAAACAATAAGGTTATATATTAAGCAAATGCTAAATTGTTGAGATCCTCTACACTATTTTTTTAAGTATTCATTTAAAAATGTAACTAAAGTTGAACCCTTAGATACAACAATTGAAAAATATACAGTATATATATATATATATATATATATATATGATTATTCCATTATCATTTTGTTGAAATAAAATAAACTAAACGTGAAATAAAATAAACTAAATTAAAAAAAAGTTTCTGAGACTATTTATTTGGTATTATTTAATGTTTAAAAATTAAACAATGAACCCTCTAAGGCTCAATAACTTTTATTTCTGCGTTTAAAAAAAAGCTAAAAAAAATATTAATGTGTAATAGTTTGAGGATTGTCATTTCATTGAAGCAAATCTGCAACGCCTTCCTGGAGAGCGTTATGCAATAACACACGAGGGATTAGGTAATAATGTCCAAGTTCTTTGAAACATTCAATTACTGCTTGGGTCATCATTTTCTCAAATTTACAGCAAATCTTGGCCAATATCTCACTTTGAATAAACACAAAAGATAATCGGCCTTTGCTTTCATGAAAGAGATGACAAAAGTGAAAAATTTGGACAGTTTTGGGTTAAATAATGGTTCTGAACGAAAACTCGATTATGAAATTAACTGTCGATTAATTTGATAATTGATTTGTTGTTGATTGTTTCATGGTTTTGACGGTTCTATATAAATTACATACAATAAAAAAAATAGATACATATCTTCATTAAGTCCCAGTATTGGACTTTTTTACCGAACCAATTTCCAGCTGGTAATAGTTTGGATAAATGTAAGAAAAAACAAACTGTTAAATGTGCTTTAATTTTTTTCAGGGAACCACAAAACAGAACATGAATATCAACCCGTTCACTGCCAATGACGGCTATACACGTTAATTTTTTTTTCCTTAGTTCGCAGTGAAGGATTGACAGTAAATAATCAATGAAAGATGATCATATTTGCAGGTCGGAATGTTTAAAATCCACCCCAAGGTTCCCGAGTCCATGTCGGCGGAGGCCAAGAGCTTCATCATGAACTGTTTCGAGCCCAACCCGGACGACCGGGCCACGGCCGAAGACCTGCTCAAAAACCCCTTCCTCAGGTCGTCCCCCAGAAAGAAGGCCAAGCCCCTGCAGGACAATGACCCCGAAGACGCCTCTGCTAGTGGGACCGCTCGTAAATAACACACATTCGAACTTGTCATTGTGTAATGGATATTTCGGCTGTGTTTCTAGGTGACTACCAGCGGAGTCTATCCGTGCCAGTCTCCATCCTTGTGGAGGACACCGACTCCTACTCGGATTCCGTCGACCTGTCTTGCTCCCTGGACCTGAGGGGAGCGCAGCAGTCTGTTTTCCGGGCAACCCACATCTCAGAGAACCCGTCTGACAATGGGCGATTTCTGCCGTGAGTTTACTGTGCAATATTGGCGCAATACGCTTTAAAATCCCGCACGGAATCCATCGTAGTGACTTTGGCGCGGCGGGTCAACTTTCATTTACAGATTTTTTAGTATAAGCCTAATTTTAATGATAGCATTTTTTGGGAAGTAAAATTTAGAAAAATGAAAATTTCTCGTCAGGATTTCTGGTGTTGTTTTGGTTTCAAACAAACAAACAAACAAACAAAAAAGGAACAAAAATATAAGAACTGACCAAAATTGATTTTTTTTTTAAAAGGCATTGCCTATGACGATTTTTGGCAGGTGAAAAAAATACTTTTTACCAATAAATAAGCCAATCCATTTGAAAAATGAAAATAATAGCATTTGTTTCCCGCCAATGCATTTCAATAGGTCTCAATTATTTATGGATTTTCACTATTCACGGGCTGTCCTGGTACCTATTCGCCACAAATAGCACCGGTGACAAGTAAATATATCGTTTAAAAAAACAAATCCTTCTCAGTATACAGAATGCATTGTGTGGTGCAATAAATGTACTACTAATAATTGATTGAGTGTCATATTTAACACATTTAAGCCTATTATTTGCATGTTGTTTTTTTTTTTTTTTACACTTTAAGCAAACTGATATATGTATTGAAGTATATAAGTTTTATGTTTGTTATAATGGCGCTAACAACATCACTTGTGCGAGCTTGTGTGAGCTATTTTTGACTGTAAATAGATTTTGCTCACTTGTTTTTCTCTGTCGTCCGTCCAGCGTGCCGGAGGACTCTGCTCTGGACATGAGCAGCCCTGCGTCCACAGACGAGAGCGTGGGCCTGTTCATGCTGAGGAAGGACAGCGAGAGGAGGGCCACGCTCAACCGGGTGCTCACCGACTACATCGGCAACGTGGTGGCCAACATACAAGAAGCTTTGCCACAGGTGGTACGCCAATGCACTTGAACATATTCTTAAAAGTACTAACTCCACTTTGTTCATTCATGCAACATTACATCACTTTTTTTTTTCAATATCTCTTCTAACAGTTTGAGAGGTCTTCGCTCACGTCGGAGCACATCACCGAGCTTGTTTGCTGTCTACGGACCAACATCTGCTCGCCAGACAAGAAGCAGCTGACCAGCAGCCTGCAGGACCTTCGAGCTGCGCTGCTCTCTGCCGCTATACCCCTCAACGGCCTGCAGGCGGTGCTGTTTAGCTTCCAGGACGCAGTAGGTTGACGCCATGCAGTGAGCAAGCGTTTAAAGTGAGTTTTTGTGCGTAATCTTCTGCTGTGTGCAGGTGAAGAAGGTGTTGAGGCAACAGCAGGTCAAGCCTCATTGGATGTTTGCCCTTGACAATCTCCTGAGACAGGCCGTGCAGGATTCCATCACTGTTCTTCTCCCAGGTTTGAATTGTCAGCTTAAAATATTCTTCACTACGTGGGTAATCGAGAAAATCTGCATTTTTTTTTTTAAATAAATGACCAGCCCTGGCAAAATGATCCGTGTGTCAGTTGATACATTTTCATGACAACTATAAATGGTGTGGCATATCGAGTTTGAGATTGCTCCTTATGATCCCTAATTTCATTTCCTAGCAACCAAAAGGGGAAACTTGTTGACAAACTGTATAAAAATCCGGAAAGACAATGCGCATCATTGCTAATATGTTGTTATCCGACTAGCTAGCTATAGCAGCAGTAAAACTGTCAACAAATAAGCCAGAG
Organism: Hippichthys cyanospilos; assembly: GCF_059441005.1. Taxonomy (NCBI): domain Eukaryota; kingdom Metazoa; phylum Chordata; class Actinopteri; order Syngnathiformes; family Syngnathidae; genus Hippichthys; species Hippichthys cyanospilos. The sequence goes on from NC_142371.1 coordinate 21,179,924, forward strand.
ATCCTTGCCTGAAATGACATTTCTTTATCCAAAAATAGTTAAAAGTCAAAAGTAAAGTAAAAAGTAAAAAGTTAATGAAAGTAAAAAAATGCGCACAAAAAAACACCAAATCAAGCTGTGTTGTTTACAATGTTTCCGTGGTGGAATTTGAAACCAGTGAATGTAATCCGTCTTCCAAACTCTAGTTTGAAAATATAGTTATTCGTTATTTACCCCCCCAGAACTGAAGCTCCAGCTGCAGTTCTCATTCGAGACAGAGGACGGCACGCCTGAGGACCCGCCAACCGACACAAACGGCGTCCACAGTGAAGAGGAGGCGGCAAAATGCCAACGCTCACAGTCCGCGGACAAGATCCTGGTACCGCCTAGTCCCACGGATGCAATCCTGGACAGCAACTGTCCCCTCAGTGACGAACTGAGGGACCTTCGACTGGAGACCGGAAGGTGGACATCTCAGACTGCATTTTTTACCGTTGCGTCAAACACCAATGACATTTCATGCTTTGTGTCTTTTGAGACTGCTGAGGCTGCTGAGTGACAAGGAGCGAGAATACCAGGACCTGCTGAGGACTTCGGTCCAGAAGAAACAGGAAGACATTGATGCTCTCAGGGGACACACTCCAGGTACAAGTTAAAAAAAAAAGGCAACCTTAATTCTGCCATCTGTTGGACAGGGATTGCAATAGCAGAAAACAACTTGTTTTGTTCCTCATCCTCTAAGCAAAAGCTAGCTTTGTTTGGATTTGGCGGAGGTCTGCTCTTCATCAGACACCTCGGGGCTTTCGGTTTCTGCCCAACCGGTTTCCGTCACCTGGCTCATGAAGATTTAGTTTTGTCACGTGATTTGTTTTGATCGTGGATGTAGATGAGAAGTCCACCGCGCAGAGGAGCCGTCATCCAGACGTGAAGAACATGGTGGCCTGGCTGGAGACAATCCCAGTAGATCACCACACCATTGACAAGGTAACTTGAATCGCAGCGGGATCCCTGTTTGATTCTATGGTTTATTCCCAGTGGGTGTTATGGTGTTCCTTTTTTTTTTTTTTTTTTTTTTTCTAGCTGGTTGCTCATGAGTTTACCTTGGACTGTCTTCTGCAAATGGCCTGCAGGGATGACTTAATGTACTGTGGAATAAAGTAAGCATGCTATGCAAATTCTTTTCTTTTTTTTTTCTAATAATAGCAAACATGCAACAGTGGGGCTTACTTATTATTTTTAATATTTTCAAATATATATTTTTCTCTGATTCCAACTTCATTTCAAGTTACATTTCTTTTTCATGTAATAATGAACCTATAATTAAATTAATTTTCTAAAGAGAATTTTGTGTTCTTACCTGAATAATTATGACTTTGTTCCCTCATAGTATGACAAAATTCTTATTTTAATCTTGCAAAATTCAAACTTGATTTCGCTGAAATATTTGTATGTAATATTTTTCGTAAAATGTATGAAAACTGATTTTTTTTTCAAATTTTGCCTCATACTAAGTTTTTTTTACACACACACACACACACACACATATATATATATATATATATATATTTATTTATTTATTTATTTATTTATTTATATGTGAAATAAAAATATATACAATGATATCATTCCAAAAGTATTTTTTTCTTTGAAATATAATTTTCTTTACCACTCTGTGTTTCAGGGGAGGTATGCTATGTCGCATGTGGGCAGCAATTACGGCCCACAGGAAGACCCAGCGCGCGGCATTGGAGCAGGACGGTCACGGTTCTCGCCTGTGACCCCGATACTTTAGCGGACAGGCTGGACCTGTTTCAGGTGCAATCGTAGTGATTAGCTTTTCTTTCCTTACTTTCCTCGTTGCACATTTTGATGTAAATATGTGACATATTTGTTTTGATATTCTTTTGATACACCCCGGTGTTGGCAGCTGCAAGTTATTACAGCTGAATAAGTTAATAGCATGATACATGAGGTAGCAGGCGTCCGAGTAAGAGTGCATGATTTTTCATTAGTGGACTTTGAAGTGAAAGCACTTCCTGTAAAATGCCAACCTTGGTTTTTTTTTTTTTTTAATTCTTATTAGGGCAGCTATTTTTGGGCGGGGCCAAGTCAGTCGGCAGGCTTTTTCCAGGGATTGGGGACACCTCATTGCCCCCTCTCCCCACAATCTCTTGGATTACCCACAACATCCCATCACATTACTGCAATCATCACATTGTTTTGAATCTGGCACTGCATGACAAACAAACAAACAAACCAAAAATAGTGTGTGTGTGTATATGTGTATATATATATATATATATATATATATATATATATATATATATATATATATATATATATATATATATATATATATATATATATATATATATATATATATATATATCAGTTTTACATGCATGCAGTATTTTTAGATACCCGTGATAAGTGCCCTATTTACATTTAAAATGATATACAGTAAAAGTATTGTATTTAATGGCCACCCCGTTAAAAAAATTCAGTTTCTAACCATGAATGTACCTTACCTACATTTTAAATAATGTTGTTTAAAAACAGATTACATTACAGATCATATCTAAAAAATTATATCAGAGTATGCATCAATACAACATAGTTTAATAAGGTCAGGCTGAAGCGTGTCACATGGTCAACTTTTTGCCACAATGCATTAACAGCCATTCCTCATTACTACTGGTGAGATGTTTATCGTTAATCTGACCGAGATAAATTCAAACTACTAATCTGTGTGTTCAAGCACTATTCATTGTGTTATATTTGTTAGCGTTCCACATGATGAAAATGTTTGTTCTTATTTGAAATGGTTGTAAATTATGTTCTCCTTTGATAGGGTGCATACCGGGAACACTTTTTTCTTTTTGATCTCTGTGCCACTTCACTCAAAAGCCACAGAAAAAGCAAAACAGACTTGTGTTTATTTCATTTGAAAGGATTTATTTTGATAGTTTGCTAGCAGCCCAGCTGGAAGCCCCCTCCCAAAAAAAAAAAAATTCTGAGCCCCCTACCCCCTTTAAAATGAACCCCGAGGTCGAGGGAAGCCACTCCCACTTGCTTCTCATTCACTTTTTATTTCCTGCCTCTGCTCTTTTTTTCCCCCCCTCACTGGCTGGCCATCCTCACTCTCTCCATTGTGGGTTGTCATGGAAATGAAAGTGGGGAGGGGGCTCGGGGGTCGGATTGGGGGCTTCTATTATTGAAGCAGTTCGGGATTGGTAGCAGACTGGAATGGTACGATTCATGCTTGCATCAACAAGAGGGTGTCGAAGGGGGAGGGGGCAAGGGGGGGGTAAGTAAAGGGGGAGATGATGAACCCTGAGGAGACACATGCTTCTTGGCCATGATGTCATAGTTGGCTGTGGGAGGGAATTCCTCCTGGCAAGACAACACCTGTTGTTAAGACCTAAATGACCATCAAGTTGTTTTTTTTTCAATGTCACGTTGAACATCCAGTCTTTAAAACAGGTACGACAAGAAGTTTTAATACGATGACTATTTAATATGTTACTGTAATATTTTACCGCAAAAATTCAAGCATTAACATATTAGGTGCTAGGTGAAAATTTTACAGGGTTATCAATATATCTAATTTGTTGCTTTTTAGAGGCCTGACAGCAACAGTAGTAAGTATTTTCAAATTAAGAGCAAATTAGTTGGCGCATGAATCAACTTGTTGCGAAATTATGAACTAAAAACTCCTTTGCAAAACGTTTGTACGCCTTCATTTTGGTGTTTTTCATATGTCACTAGTAACACAACTTCAAGATGATATCTTTTGGAATTACTGATTTAAATAGGCCCAAAAAATACCATTAAAATGTCGTTCCAAATTTGAATAAATCAGACACATATGGCATATATATATATTTATATTTATATACACATATAATATATTTATTTATATGTGTGTATATATATATATATATATATATATATATATATATATATATATATATATATATATATATAAATACACCTGTAGTACATTATTTAAAAAAAAACTTGCCAAAAACTGCAGCAGTTCATAGTTTCTGACTCCACTAAAAAGTCATAAGTGTAATTAGCGATCTGCCGAGTCAGCACAAAAGTTGAATCAATTTCCAAACAGCTCACTGACTTCATCACTTAAAAAACACACACACAAGCGTCCTACTCAGCAGCTTGACCACGTGATCATCACTCTATTTAAACAAGTAATCAGTCAGACGCTCGTGTTGCTGTAGCGCTTCCGTCAATGTCGCCCAAGTAGGATTTTGTCGGAGATGCAGTGCTGTTTTTGACGTCTGAAAATTGTGAGAATGATAGACTTGAAATCCTCGTTTCTCCTACGCTAGCAAGCGCGTGTGCGTTGATGTGTGCGAGTGGTGCAGCTGCATCTTCCAAATCAAGCCTTTCATTCACGTGTGGGGGTTCAACTTCCTGTGCGCAGATCGACACTCTCATGGAATGGACGCGGCCCAGCCAGCACCCCCATCCTTGATCCAGTTGCAGTGACAGGTGGCCGAGGGGGGCAGAGGGGGGAGGGAGGGGGTCGCCGCTCAACAGCTGCACAAAAGAGCCCCACCGTGGTCCTTAAAGATGGAGGTCCTCCTCTCAAGCGTGCCCAAAACCAGACCCCCCACCCCCATTTTGGCAGATGCCTCCAGAGATCCACAGGTGGTAAATAAGAGGACGGCGGTGAATTGTTACGCAACAACGATGCATATTTTGTCTTTGTGTAGCCAAGTGTGGACTAACTTGTTTTTTAGATGATGCAAAATACAAAGAGCGGGTTGACAGGAAACGCAAGTGTTGCCCACAATGTAAATACGTGTCGTGAACGCACATGTATAAAAGATAATTAATTATCAGTCATTCTGCGGCTTCATAAACAAAAGACAAAGTCAGTATTTAAATGCAATTAAAGCGGTGGTTTTGTGGTTATTCGTACTTGCCTGGCGTCTGTATGATAATTTCACTGACAAAATACATATTTGCGCTTGAAAATAACTTTTTTAAAAGTATCAGACTTACAACATGACTTTTTCTGGAAAACTACACAATTTTATTGCTCTTTAAAATCTTCACAAAGCGCTGCAATTGGTTGGAGAAAACAGTACGCTAACGCAAATTAAACCAATAACAATAAATAACGAATACATTCAAAGAATAATAATTTAATGGAGTAAAAATAGAAAAAAACAAAATAACACTGCCGAGTCTCATACGTAGTCGAAAGTCAATTATTTGTTATCTTAAAATTCCAACCGCCCTCGATTATGAAGGGATCCTTGGAGAAATGTCCCCCCAAAAGTGTGGACGAATCTGCATGAAAGGCATTTGGAAGTTTGCATTCAATAGAAGCAGCCGACAATACATTGTTGTTCAGCGGTGGGACGAACCAACAAAAGGGGGAGAAAAGCGCTTAATCGCACTATTAAATCACTTTCAAATAACAATAATAATGAAGGTGATCCCCGGAGTCGAATTTTATAATGATGTTTCATTGTATAAAATGTATACGTTTTTATGTCCTTTATTTTTTTTTAATATCACTTGATAAACATTAGTGTTATACCCCTCCTATGGTAATGGTACAATCCAACTCGGCTGGAGGGTCAATCCACAGGAGCTCGCAATCAGCATCAACTGCGGAGAGCCGAACGGTGGTGGAATTCCCTCACATTTTTCGCCCTCCCCACAAAAAAAATAAAATAAAAATAGACCTGTTATCCTCACCTACCGGTGTCTGTAAATACTCCCATCTTGGATTTATCGGTCAATTTCCCACTTGGCGAGAGAAGCTCCGCGACGTCTTGGGTCAAGTGAGCCAAAGTTCTCCCCTTCCTACGTGAGGGATGAGCGGACTGCCGTTCGGCAAGGAGCCGGTGCTTGGATGAACGCGACGACATACGGCGAAAGAGTCGCAACCGCCGCCGAAATGGAGCGAAATAACGTAGCAGCAGAGACATGTAAGTTTCACGCTTCCATTTTTTGGTAATTTCTGTGTAATGAGCTAGCTCCTCATAAATGGGAGGAAACGTCGGGGGAATGCCGCGTTGTTTTGGAACCGCGATATTTGTGCTTGGAAAGTAAAATTTTGGGTTCTTGCATCTTTTAAAAACATTTGCACTATGAGGTCATCTTTTTGCCCCACCCCCCTTCTTCTTGTTATGTTCACAAACTACGTAATCATGCATCCTGCCATTTAAGGACAAATACAGTCTTCCCTCGTTTGTCGCGGGGTTTACTCCACCCAAAACTCCCCATTAAACTGAAATCCGCGGAGTAGAGATTTTGTTGTTTCTATATTTTTGATTTGTTTCTTATGTCAAAACAACATAAAATCGATACTTTCTTCCCTGGTCTGTCTAAAAGGAGAACAAATCAATGAACATAGCGAGGTAAACCTACAATATAAATGATTACAGATGAAAATAAGGGATGATATTTATTTTTTATGTTTTTATTTTTTTTATTTTTATTGCACTACCTAGTTTGACTGTGAATTTTGAGGATTTCAATATCCCAGCAATAAATTAAAGACAAAATGTATTCAAATGACCTTTTTCGATTTTTCTTCCGTTTTTGATAAACACCTTTCATATTGCTGTTGCAACAATGGTTTTCCCTAGTAGCCCAAAACAATTTAACATTTCCCTCTTGTTGTGTTTACTTTGGCTGTTTATGGTTATGTTACCATGTTGCATATAGTGCACAAATAATAACAAATAATATTTGTCTTATGGATATATCTGTGTTCTTCAAAATGAAAAAGTCCCTTTCAAACTTCATTTGTATTGGTACACAAAAATATAATCAATCAAAAGTGTCATTTTTGGGGGGATTATAGAAGAAAACTATGATTTAAAAAAATAACTTTATTTTCAATAAATATTTTTTCTCAATAAAAATCAATATAAAGTGTCAGACATGTTCTAAAAAATCACAAGTAAATAGTCCTCAGAAAAATATTAAACACAAAGCGTCCTGTTTTGCAGTTACAGTAGAGATCATTTCACAAAAATGAATCATTAACGTAATTATTAATAAATATTTGTCCAAAAAAATGACATAAAGTGCCGAACCTGTTCTCAAAATAACTAATTATCAATAAATATTTGTCTAGAGAAAAATCATAGGATTAAAATGATCATAGTTGAGATGTGTTCACAAACATAAATCATGAACTTGACAGGTAACGAGAGGTGGCACTTAACAAATCGGGTCGAACCATTCTAGTACGGGGGAGAATCTGGCTTTACTCCCATTTGAGAACCACTCTTGTATTTATTTGGGATTGGACTGGAAAAATACTATCATATGCACGTTCTAAAAGCTCAAGCAGGTCATTTCCATTTGAAGCTCTGCAAACGGAAAGCTAAAGCGCCCACTTATTCCCCACTAAAGATGAATGCTACTGCTATCTGCAGGATGATCTTGATTTCTGCATGCCTGAGCATTGTGAATTGACGTGTTGCCCGCTGTCCGGAAAATTGAAAGGGGTCGCCGGACTCACAATGTGGCCCAATGACAACGAGAAAACTTCCTTCCTGCCGGGAAATAGAGGGGGGGTCCAAAGATGGGTTAGCTCGGCATTTTTTGGCATCCCATCAAGCGGCGGGGAATCCGGCTCCGCCCCGACGTCGGAAATCACTATTGCCGATTCTTCATGTGTGTGGCAAGAAGGCACATCAACAAGATGTTGACTGCGTGGGTTGTATCTGGCCATGTAGTCAGTCTGATTAGATGGCGGAAATCCGATTATTGAAACACAAAAAAAAACTAAAAACAAATAAATCATCCCTTATTTATTTCCTTTTCTGTAAAATATGATGGGATTAGAAACACTTGAGCAGAGGTGCGCAATTTGCATTTTTTTGCTGGTCCGTCATTCGTCAGAGCCCCGCCCTAAAGCCCCACCCTAAAGCCCCGCCCTAAAGTAATCAACGTCGGTCGTTTTTTTTTCCACTACAATCTACAATTGTTATTGTCAGTGTATTTTAGCCCGACCTTCCACCACCAGGAGAGGGAGACATTTCACCTTTTTTTTTCTGGTCCGTCATTCTTCTGACACTGGTCTACTTCTGTCTGGACTCATTTTTTTTTTTTTTTATGTTTTAGTACTAGGGCTGAACAATTAATCGAATTTTAATCGTGATCACGATATTGTCTGCCATGATGAAGTAAGCTGGTCCTCGGCGATATTAATATATAAAAAGTCAAGCACTTTGTCATCCTACCACAAGGGGACAATGTTTCCCACAGGTCTGAATTGTAGATTGTAGAGCATTATTGTCACATGTATAGGACAAAAGCTTCTTATTTTTTCACCCCAATATATTATTTACCAGTGCGAAATGGCATTGAGTTTCTCACCTGATTCCTCATATATATGCTGGTACCTGTCAATTGAGACCTATTTTGAAAAATCTGATATATTCGGTTTGAAATGACCAAAAATTATATGCTAATTGATTAACATTCGCTTAGGTAAATAATGTGCTTGGTTCTAAGTAGGCTTCATTTTTTTTTATGGGTTTGCACTCAGCAAAGTTAGCTGTGTTGCCCTGTGTGCTATTTGTTTGAATTATTATATACTTTATTTTAACTAATTATCATCACAGTATTTGTAAGTATCAAGCCTTATTGGTATACGACTTGTTTAAAAAAAAAAGGCACTAAATAGACATGTTTGACCTAACATGATGAATAATCGTGATTATTATTCTGGCCATAACCGTGCAGCCTTACTTCTAATTCTTGGAGTTTCACTTAAGATTATTGACAGTGGGCTGCATCGTATGATATTTCCAATTTCCCAGCATCCTTGAATGCCTCACAAGATGCTGCGCAGCCGTTAACCGGGAAATATCATGCTGTCCTTATGTCTCACTTAACAGTGCCATGAGACGCATCTGCTTCATCTCCGCCCGAGCAAATTATCATCCCTCGCTGCCCCTCTCGCCGTCGGAACGGGACGTCTGGATTTTGAAACGCCTTCTTTCCCACACGTCTGCAAATATCCCCCAACATCGGCGGACCCGCCGTCTATTATTAGAGCACTTCCCGTTTGGCCCAAGGGCGCGTCGCGCACTTTGCGTACGTCGCGCTCCCATGCTACGTTATCATCCGAGCGTCACGTGAGCCCGCCGGGCTCTTAAGCGTGCCACGTGCGGCTTGGTGACATCAAATGGTTCGCTGCCGCCTTTCCACGCGGGGAGACAAAAATCCACACATCATTCTAGCCGTCGGGGTTAATTATGCGTCGAAGCCACGCGAGATCGCATGAGATTTTCGCCCAAGGTCGCATTTGAGTAAACGGGATCAAAATGACAGTGCTCGGTTCCACTATGTTGTTGTTGACACGTTTTATCGTTGGATTGATTTGAAATGACGGATTATGGATTATTTTTTATTATTTATTATTTTTTGAAGTCCGCACATTCGTTCACAGGTACTCTGTACGTTTGGTCAAAGGAAAGTTCTAAAAAGAATGAATGAATGAAGTACCAAGTATTCAATTCTTTAAAGAATTAAATACTAAAGTCATCAATGACCTGATATCATTAAAGTAGTCATTATTTAGGTACTCTAGTACTAAAGCAATCAATTACATCAGTTTATAAGTTCTAAAGTAATTACTAGTAGTACCAGTATTACTACTAGCAATAAAGTATTAATTGCTCTATGTAATTGAGTACTAAGTTTATCGATTACATCTGAAGTGCTAAAGCACTTGATTACCTTAGGTACAAAAGAAATTGATTACTTCAGCTTATAAAAGTAATCAATTAAGTAGTTGATTACAAAAGTATTGAAGCAGTAGTTTGCTTTAGTACTGTAATTAGCTAAGGCAAGACTTTAATACTCAGCTACTGAAGTAATTGATAACTTTAGGTACTAAAGTACTAAATCGATTGATTGTTTTAGGCACTAAAGTACTAAAATTGATTACCTCATGTTAGGAAAATAATTGATGAAGTACGGTAATTGATTACAAAAGTAATAAAGCAATTGTTTGCTTTAAATCCCTAAGTTAAGACTTTAATACTCAACTACTGAAGTAATTGATAACTTCAGGTACTAAAGTACTAAATCAATTGATTATTTTAGACACTAAAGTACTAAAATTGATGACCTCATATTACAAAAGTAATTGATGAAGGAATTGATCACAAAAGTATTAAAACAATTGATTGCTTTAGCACTTAAGGTAAAACTTGTGTAGTCCTCAACTACTGAAGAAATCGCTAACTTTAGCCACTAAAGTACCAAAGCAATCGATTACTTAAGGCAATTAAGTCAAAAAGTAATTGATTACGAAATGGAGGACTAAATTAAATGTTAGCGTTAATGTTATGTCAGAAAAACTGAGGTCATTTATTATTGAAGTACTTATTTACCTCCATGTTTAAATAAGGCCGCTATGATGTTACTGAGGCGCATATGCTAGCTAATACCACGGGGTAGCATCATGCGGATACAGCTTGCGCTAAATAATTCAACTTGTGAATTTTTCTTTGTGTGCTTTGGGATCCGCGCGTATTGAGCACTCAGCTACTCTGGACCTTTAAACAAACGGCCACGCCGGCTTGTTTGCGCTGCGCTTCCGAAGTGTCTGGGCCCCTCTGCCCTCCTTCCTTACGTCATTCATTCTCTTACGGGGAGGGGGGAGTGACGAGCCGAGCGCTTCATTATTTCTTTGAAAAGTTGTCGTTGGGTCAACGGCCTTTTCGCCTCTTTTAAACCTTTCATTCGAATGTTCTGTTTGCATAGTCTTATTTTGTTCCAACTATTATGTATTCTTCTTAGGTAAGCCAGAGACTTGCTGCGAGCGCTTATTTTAGCTCACGCTTTCATGAATACGCCACGTTTTGTCCAGTGGCCATGCATTTGGAAATTCAGCGCTCGGGATCATTAACGTGCATATTTCTGCGCTCCTTATGAATTTCATGTTGCCGGGAGAGCGCCGCATAAAGCGGCGGGTATTTATAGCGCACCAGGGCAAAACAATTTGCCGTGAAATTGGATTTGGGGCGAAATCGCTTTCTCCGTGGCAGCATTAGAACTTGTTCCAGTTTGAACGATGCTCTTTTTCCTCCTCAAATGTCACCGCCGCACACACACACACACACTTCTGTGGCACAAACAAAGTGCATGCAGTATATTGCTTTCCCTAATAATGTGGTAAAACTAAATTTGAGCTCATTTTCGGTGTTGAAATGTCAAGGAATGTGTAAAATAGTAATAATGAGAAGGCCTACTTGAAAATGTTTGCTTATGTTATGGCACAAAATATGAACCCCAAGAATGTGAAATATAATTTCACACTTATCTTACATTATCCCCAGAAGGAAAAAAAAAACTGCATAACTATCAATTCTGCCCCTTTTCACATACTAAGATTTTCTTGCATTCCAGGCATAGGCCGATTATCTACGCCAAACTTTGGCTATTTGACAAATCTCGACATTATCTTAAAATATATAAGATATTGGTGTTAATGTTCCAGACCAGCTATAATTACTTTAGGTTTTCTTTTTCCAGCATCAAACAGTTCAATTGCTCAAAAATGGTTCTAGTTTAAATAACAATTGACAAATACGAGTATTTTTTTTTTCCAGGAATTTTAATGCACTCTAAGATACCTTTTCAGATTCAAAATAAGCTGTAATGTGTATAAACCCCTGTAAAAATTGATTTGGAGCTTCGTTCAGGGGATGTTTTTGTATATTTATGATGTTTTTTTTCACCTGCAAGGTCCTTTGAGATATCAAACATCTTAACATCGGATTCCACAGAAAAATAGCGTTTTCAGACGAGTACATGCCCCATATTGATCCGACATGCTAAAATGGTTCCTTGATGGCTTTTGCTGCTCACCCGCTGATTATCAAACTGCCGGTGTGCTGCCACGCGATCATGCGTGCATGCATTGCAAGCATCCATGCCTCCCTTCCCTTCTGTTTTCCCCCAGCTTCAGAGTGCTCCTATTGTGCGCTACCTTCATCTCGAGGGGACCAATCAACTCACACCAAACCCTCTAGAATCCCACGATTGTCAAACTTGTTTTTTTGTTTTTGTTTTTACTTTCTTCTTTGCAACAGAAGTTTTTGGTACGCATACATTTTCAAGGATGAATAAGACCAATGTCACCAGGGTGGCTCTGGGCTGTCTGTATATTGCCCCCCCACCCCACCCCCACCCCCTCCTCTGCACGAGTGCAGTCCATCTGACTTCATGGCTTGTTGATTTCATCATCCTGTTTGCGACACCTGAGCAAATGTAAGTGCTCTTCAAAGCACAACACAGCACTCTCCCAATCCCAAATTCGTCAAACAAGTTAGCTAGCGCTTAGCTAGCAAAGAGAGTTTCTCAGACCCGACGTCCAACTTTGCAAAATGAATTCGCACGGCGAAAGACTCCGGCAGCAAAGTAGCAACAAAGGCAGGCTTAGATGGTTTTCATTGACTGATTGCTTAACAGTTTAATGCTCATTTAGATGGCTAAACGTGCACAAACACGTGCACAGAGTCTCGGTACGTCATCCAAACATTCCTCCTGAAGAAATATGCTATGACGCCTTTGACTTGAAAGGGGGACATTCTGATTCTTTCCAATGGACAATCCACTACTCAATTTGAGTCACCAACGTTTTGTTTCAAGCCATACAAATCTTAGAGGACTAAAGTCATTTTTGAGTATGTCATTAAGAAGCTATAATTCAGAGTATTTGGACAATTTTAGATTCGTAAAGGATTATTCAAAATATTTTAGGGCTAAAGCAAGTCCTTCAGTATCTCGGTTAAACAAAATGCTCTGGATTTTTTGCGTCTCGCATAAATTAGCTGCTAGCTAGCGGAGATAAAATGCTCCATATAGGCTGGGGAGATAAACGCAAGTGACATTTTACACTGATTTTGACAGCCCGGCACGGTTGCTGTTCTACTGATCACTTATTAACAAACCACGTGAATTTGCTGTTTCAGCTGGAAAATTCTTCTCATAGACCAAATTTATGGGAAGAGATTTGGAGAAGGAGAAGGAAAGTAGTGTTTGAGTTGAAGTTGAGTATTTTTCCGTATCGCCGTGCTTGGAACTTTTACTGTGCATTGTCCTTTCTGCTCCTGCGGTGGCAAAGACATCATAAATCAGCCCTCGCTTCAGACTCTCTTGCCAAAGAGAAGTAATCCTTTTCCCGCAGCTTCTAGCCTCCCCGAGAGCTTTGAGTTCTATTGGTTGTTGTCGTCACAACCTCCTCCGTAGCAGCGGTATGTGACGTCCTCTTCATCTCTGTCACACCGGGTTACAAACTTGTCCCATCGGCATCAAAGAAGTGAAAAAAAAAGCTTCCAAAGTGACAGTAAGAACGTCATCGGTTATTAGCTCCTATCTCCTCGCGGCGTTCTTCCCTCCGCAGTGTTTTGGCTGCACTCGGTCGCCAAGCGGAGACCGCAACAAAGGCTGGTCTCTTGTCGGAAAGGATGGCCGCCCGAGGAACGCTTACTTAATAGCGTCACGCTTTGACAGAGGGAAGCCTCGCAAAGTCTCGTCTCTCCCGGGTGAACCTTTTCACGGGGTAGCTCACGGGGCCCGATGGCCGGGCCCGGTCCCGTGTCGTCTGTGGGCGATGACGTCGCTTTTCAATGCGCCTGGATGAGCTCAGACAAGCTTTGTCTTCAGGCCCGCTATGGCGCTGAATGCCACTGAATGCCTCTAATCATCTGGAATTCAACGGGATTAAGCGGGCCCTGCCGTCATACCCTTTGGAATTTGAGAAAGAGTCGGGGGGTGGAAACCGTGGCTGTCAAAGCCCAAGTCAGTCAGCCAGTCCAAGCCGCTTCGGTAAACGAACAAATCTCCTCAGAATAGAAAGACATGCGCAGTGAGGAGAAATCTATTAAGACAGAGGCTGCTTCGTTCCTGCAGTTTTTCTCGCCACCTAGCAAGAGGGTGTTTAGCTATTGCTTCTCGATTGTTTTTTAGCCATAAGTTTCACTACATTCACCTGCTCTTTTCATACTTGTCAAATAAGTATGAGTGAAATTTTTCAACCCTGTATCAAACTCACCGGTTTTGTCTGCTAGCTGAGGACATGAGAGGTAAACCTTGCACCACATTTAAGTGCGATTCAAGCCGTGGCACACCTTGGAGCAAATTTTCTGAAAAAAAAAAAAAAAAATCTGCTCAGGCTCGGTTGTTGTCATGAGTGAAAATTAGGTAGGGTCAAGTGAAGCGTTCGACGTTACTCGCCAGTGATTTCTGTCGCGCATTCATACCTGCGTACCAGTTATGTGCATCCCTGGTTATATGGACGGATTTGTTTTACACGCAAAAAGGGGAGAATTTCAGTAGCCCTGGTTACAAACTTTGCACAAAACTGTCATGAGTCCTCAATTTGGACCTGAACCATTTATTTCTTGATGCTTCGAGGAGGCCTTTGGAGTGGCGCAGTCGTCATCTTGCACCCCATTGGCCGCTAGATGTTGAATAGCGCAGCGACCGTGTCGTAAATCTCCGTCTCGCTCTGTGACAGCCTCCTAGACTCTTTGCGGTTTTCAGCCAAAAATCCCGCAATGATTTACAGACTGTGTTTACCCAAACCGGGTTCCTGAGTTGAACACGGGGATACAGTGCGGGCCGGACAAAGCCGAGCGTCCCTCCCATGGAGGCTTTTGTTGGGGCTGTCACAACCCAGCCAAACTAATGTTAAAGTCGGACATTCAAGTTGAGGCCGACCGCCAAGTGTGAGTCACCGTGTTTTTTTTGCAATCTGACGATACCGGCGGAGATTAGCGCAATAAAGTGTCTATCCCGAGCATTCTTCACAACATGCCGGCCGCCGAGAGAGCCGACGTCATCGGAATGAGGATCGACTGGTCCAGAGCTCTCGCAGCCTTGTCATTTACACGTTGTTTTGTCTCTGTTACGTTTCGTTCCTATCGGCTCCCCACGAAGCGGCGACCAGGAAGACCACGAGGCTCGATCCGGAAGGGGAGTGCAGCCCCCGCAAGCCCGCCAGCAGAACGGCGTCGCCGGCCAAGAAACCCACCCCCAAAGCCGAGGCCATCTCACGAACGCCCGGCTCGCCGGCGTCGCCCGTCCCGCGGACCAAAAGAGGTAAAGGCACCAGGGTTCGCTCGGTCGGCCCGGACTCATAATGGACTGGCTCCAACTTTTGATAATGCTTGCTGTTACGTTTGCACTTTGCAAAGGAAGCTCATCTCTCTTGAGGCCAGGTGGAGTCGGGAGTGCTTTCAGACCTACGGCCAAATCCAATATACAGAAGATTGCTCAGTGCTTTTTTTTTTTACTCGGAAAGAACTTCCATTCCAAATGAATGGGACCACTTGATGAAATGTTCTTTTCTTGGCTTTTGTCCCTATCAGAGTTTTCAATTAAACGAGAGCGAAGAAAAGGCAAAGAACCCAAGTCAAAATATTCTTTTGCAAAAGACGGTGCAAACACTAATGTGCAAAAACTATTTTCAAACTTTTTCAATCACAATATAGTAATACTCAGTAATAACAATAATAACTCAAATAATAACTCTAAACTCTCAATAGCATAATTGAATGTCAATATGACCAACCATGTTCAACTGTAAACACACAAAAGTAACAGGTAAAGCTTACTTTATCAATATTGATCCATATATAAGGCGCACCTGATTATAAGGCGCACCATCAGCTTTTAAAAAAAATCTTAAGGCTTTTAGGTGCGCCTTATAATGCGGAAAATACGGTATTTTTATAACATACCGTATATACAATATTTTCATCGTTTCCCTCCTGTTATCAAATAAAAATACAACCCTCAAAATAATGTCACATTTCATCTTTATCAACATCATCTGTCATGGCTTACAATTAATTACCATAATGGCGTTTTTAACCATTAATTTTCACAGTTTTCTCCACTTTTCGGTAAGGTCATGTATTTAGCATTTTTCTCTCTTATCAGGGACATAATCTTTACATAACATAAATCCAGTTTCGCTCACGGTGAAATACATCTTGTATACAAACAAATTAATAATAAGGGCCTGCCGTTGTCAATATTATAGCAATCCATCCATCAGATTTGAACCAAGAAAAGGGGTCCCAACTCTTTATGAAGTCAAATTATTGGATGTCTGGATGGCTGCTGTTTGTTCTTTGTACATAAAGAGATTTGGCTTCAGATGTTCTTCAGGATACCCAAATAGCAAAAACGCTTGCAGAAACATGTTTGGGGCCTTCGCAAATCTTAAGCTTCTTTTTCCTCTTTGCGCTTTGTTCTTTCTTTTATCCATGAATCCATTTGTGGCGATGTCTGAACATTTTCTCGGAAATAAACGGGTTGAGCCCCCTCACCTCCCACCCCAAAAAAGAACCGAACCCTACGTCCTTCAGGTTCCTTTTTTTGGCGCGGTCGAAGCTGTTAATTGTGCTCTTTTGTGTTCTGGCGAGTACATTGAAAGGGAAAAGCACTCTGTAGCCCCCTTAATTAGACCAAGCGAATAGTCGGGCGATTAGTAGGAAGAGGGAGACTGTTTTTGTGGTCTTGACAGCAGCCATTTGCCCGGAGTGGCACTCTGACTGATTCCATTGTTCCGCTCCATCTTCCCTATGAAAATAATTGCAAAAGTCTTTCAGTTTTCCAATCGGATGTCCGTTGCAAGGTCTCGCCGCGCACGTGATGCCACGATAAACACGCGCTCACCTTCCCGGCGCTTCGCTGCAAACACGCGGCCTTTCCACTCTCCTATAAATACCAAAGTGGGTCAGGTTTGTTTTTTTTTTTTTTCTTCCCATTTCTATCCCTGGCATAATGTTTGCAGTTGACACCTCTTCCAGTGAGATGGTGCAGATGGGAAACATCTGGGCTGCGAGATGAGATGGGGGGGGGGGGCTTCTAGCAAAGCACAAATATCCTGCGGCCTTCTGCTAACGAGTAACTCAAGTAAAAATGGCACGTGCAGCTGGTGCGTGTGAGCATTTTTTGCATTCTATGGCGATGAAATGCGTCATTTAATCAACGATGGCTTTGGTATTGAAGGACCGAGATCGTGACGTGTTCACGGTTAAATATATGCATATAAATGCCGCTATTTAATTTCTTATTAAATATGACTTTTATGGGACTGATATTTCTAACCAGGAAGTAAAACGTCTCACTGCCACGCCCCCTTTATGACATCATTCAATGCGTCCAGCTATCCGCCGTATTAATACAATATTAAAGTCAATCCACTGCCTGATCATGAGATTTTCCTCCATTTTTATTCAGGTTCTTTAGTTCTGACTGCCATAACAAACAAGCTAGGAAGCTAAATTTTTATTTATTTGTTTATTTGAAGTTGTTTCGCATTGAAAAGCTTCTAAAATTCGGTTTTGATTTGATCCCGAATACAGTACACAAAGGCAACATTAAAATATTGAGCATATAGAGACAAATAGGAAAAAACATACACAAAATACCATTATAAATATATGTGCGTATATGAAAGTTGAGAAAAAATATTTTGGAGAAATCTGACAAATCTTGAAGGCAATTCTAGAAAAAAATGACTTGAAACAAATTTTTTTTAAAAAAGAGGAAAAAAGCAGGGGAAATAAAAGGTGAAAATTTCATGACAGATGTGTATTTTTAGATACATATTTTTATCCACGCAAAAAAGCAGGGTTAATAAAAGATGAAAGTTTCATGAGAAATGTGTTATATATAAATAAAAAAACCTGACAAATCTTGAAGAAAAAATTAAGCACGACAAAGGAGAAAAAGGCAAAAAAAAAAGCAGGAGGAATAAGATTAAAATGTCATTTTTTTTTCTTGTGTTCAGACGCGATGAAGTCGGGGGAGAGGCAGCAGCTGGCTAAGGAGCGGCGGGAAGAAAAAGCCAAAAGTTTGGGTAAGCGCAAACAGGGGCTGTAAAAAAAAAAATGGCTTCACACACGATGATAGCGCCCCCTTGTGGTGGGGTCAAACACGTGCATGCGTGCTCACATTCTTGCACGAGCTTGCCCGTACAAGCAAAAAAGGCAGCCATCTTTATGCCGTGCAATAAATAAGAAACTTAAGTTGAGCTTTTGAAAATGGCTGTTTTGACTCGATGCGATGTGGGTGACGGCACACGGCGCACTGCTTTGCATGATTGACGCCCGCTTGTCTTCTCTCTCGCCCACCTTCCCTCCCCCCCCCTGCAGAAGAGCTCGGCAAGCTCCAAGGTAAGTCAGCTTTTTGTCTATTTGGTGGTGGTCCCCCCCCCTCCAAAAAAAAAAAAAAAACATCGCTCGTCATCATGCTCATTTGGGTCCATGTAACGCAATTCTAGGAGATTTTGTGAAGGTTATTGGGCAATACACCGAAAGCAAACTATATTTGTCGTGGTATCTCTCGACAAATTTTAACTAGTAACTACAGGAATCAGTATCGTGGAATGTTGTTTTATTCCAGGCTTTTCTAATGGAAAATTGTGCCTTTCATGACACTGTAAATCTGTATATAATAAACAAAACAAAAAAACAAAGACATGAAATGTTGCTTCATGTTCCATTTCATTTGCTCTTAACTTGAAAAGAAAGCTGCACAGTTCCTACAACAGCATTAAATTGGATTTTCTAAACCCAGTTCAACTGAAAAAGTGTCTTTGTGTGCCCGCACTTGAGAACAGCTGGATGAATTGATGGATCGGAAGAAAAATCATTTTTATTATTCAGAAACTGAAAATTATTTCAAATTGCTGAAAAAAACAATTCTAAGCAATACAACATTTTGCAAAGAGTCACTATGACAACATTTTGCAGGAAAAAAAAATCCCCCATGTTCCAATTAATTCTCTCTTAATTTGAAAGAAAAAGAAAATGTGGACTGCTTCCTCTTATGGCATAAGAAGCCTGAAATTATGTTAGACTACTCCGAGCTCTCACAAATCTGACGCGTCCACGTGACCTGAGGGGTACTCCTACCCTCGAAATAAACTGTCGAAATAAACAATCGAAACAAACTGCAGCGAATCATGACAATTTTTTTGGTTTGTTTTTGGTCATATTGCCCAGCCTTCCGATCATTCCATTCCCACATCCCTTAAAATCTCACACTGCTTTTAAAAGGCGCCATTTTTCCTCCTTTTTCTCCCCGCCCTTCTTTTCAGAAGAGACTCGAAAAGTTTTAGCGCCTGACGCCAATTTGACTTTTTTGCCGCACTGCTGTGTCAAAAAGCCACTGGTGCACCGTGAGCCGTTGAAGTGAATGAGGCAAAATTCTACTTTGCTGTGTTCAGTGACAAACTGCCGGCTGGATTTGATCTGATTCTGATACGGGCTCCCTGTGTGAAAGAAGCTGAAGCTTTCCTCATCGCGAGCATCCACGTGTCACTCGTTTAAGCCTAAATTCATTTCTGAGAGATTACATTACAAAAATAACTAACCCCATTCAAGCTTGGCCTATTATGGGAAAGCTAAAAGTGGGTCATGGTGGTTGGTAAGATTTTTTTAACCCACCGTTGTTGATATGTTGATGTTGATATATATATATATATATATATATATATATATATATATATATATATATATATATATATATATATACATATATATATATATATATATACATATATATATATATATATATATATATATATATATATATATATATATATATATATATATATATATATATATATATATATATATATATGGGTACATTTTCTTAAAGTCCGCCCCATTCAGTAGTGTTGGGTGGCCTAATCCAGCTGTGCTTGAGTTTGAACGCGGATCAATCTAATTGGTGGATCAGCAGGCAAGGGAATGGCAGATGGGACCCATCTAATGCCCCTCCGTCGGACTCGGATAAAGGAAGAGATAATTCTTGTGTTTATAGTATCAGCTTAAAGAAGACTAGGTTTTCGCATGGGGTCTTAGTTGTCGTGTAAGTCATCTTTCAAGAAGCCAAGTCTGTCTGGACTGGGGGAATGTCATTAATACTTTATGTCGGAGACTGCTGCTTATGATTATTTAATGGCTTCACTTTGATAAATCTTGATGGGGCTGGGCAACATTGGTCGCTGTCAGGAAAGAGATTCTGTGTGTGTGTGTGTGTGTGATAGTTCTTGCTCAATTCATACAATTGCTAATGCTATTGCAATTGCAATTTTTTTTTTTCAACAACATACTACAGCAACATAGACCGTTCTGTCCTGTGGTTAGGTCACAGTGCCTCCTTTCATCTTAAAGCTGCATGAGTCACTTTCATGATTCACAGAAGATGATACTGCTAAATAAATGCTTTGCAATACTATAAATGTAAATATGGGATAACTCATGGGCGTTTATTCTAACACCCCGATTTCCTCTTATTATTATTGCTGCTACAATACTGCATGATAGTAATAGGAGTGAGAAGGCCAACTTCATTATGCACTCAAATAAAGCCTTATGCTTTTATTTTGAAGCTGAACCTGTCACCTGTAACAGCTTGATTTGTCTAATCCCGGTCTTCGATTGTTTTACAAATGATCAATTCTTTCGCAAGCTCGCCAGAAGCCTGGTAACAATCCTGATCATTTGAATCAGGTTTCTTGGGGGTAGAAAGGGCCCTCAAGGACTGAGTTTGGACACTAGTGTTGCTCCCGACTCACAATACAAACAACGCAACATTGGACTGGAATCAAGTTCAATCGCTACATCGGGCTGCTAGCAAACAATTTAATTAGCATAAATGATCCTCTTGCTAGCAGCACTTGAGTGCTCCATATAGGCTGGCTAATATTGCGTCTGCACACTTTGATGGTTGGCAGCCTGGCAATGTTGCTCTTCCTACTGATCACCTATTTGTGTATGCAACTTCACTGGCAGATTTTCAAACAAAAACACTCCAAATAAATAAATAAAAATTGAAAAGCACTCTCCGTATAGACAGCAGGGGAATAAAAGTTTGATGTGATTTACCTCTTTATGAACAGTGGAAAAGAGTCATCTACTTCCCAAACACAAAGAATTTCAAGATGTGAGAAGCTTTTGATGCTGAATGGAATTGTTCTTTTTAAAAAGGTCTTTCAACAGATTTCACCGCCAGAAAAAATAACCAAAAATAACAAACTTTAAAGGGCTCACTTCTATCCAGAGCACCTCTGACCTCACTTTGCCTGGGTCTTTTGTTCCTCACCTAAGCGGCAAAGAAGAACCAGTGGCTGGAGAAGGAGGAGAGGGCGCGGCAGCTTCGGGAGCAGCAGCTGGAGGAGCGGCGCAGGAAGCTGGAGGAACAACGAGTCCTGGCCGAGAAACGGCGCGCCGCCTTGGAGGAGCGGCAAAAGCAGAAGCTGGAGAAGAACAAGGTCGGTGGTGTCCACTCAGAAAAAAAAGCCCTTCTGATTTTCATCTCAGAAATCGGACTTTGCCAAACTAATAATGTATCATTTTGATTGATTTGTCTGGCCTAGAACTGGTTTTCCATCAAAAAGAAGTATAATGATAATTTTACGACATATTAGTGTAGGTTGAATTGATTTTTTTGACTCGTATACAAATTGTGGTGATGTTGCGGCGTGCGATTAAAGCGAGGAGCCGCTGTGTCCCCAGGAACGCTACGAGGCGGCCATCCACCGCTCCGCTAAGAAGACGTGGGCCGAAATCCGCCAGCAACGGTGGTCCTGGGCCGGCAACCACAACGGCAACCAGAAGGAGGGTGAGTATCCCAAGAAGGAAATCAATACGTGGATAAATTCAATTTCATTGACGAATTTGACGGCTTTTTTGCGGGAGTTTCACGACCGTGTGTCGGGGGGGCAATTTACAGCAATCGCATTCAGCGCCTGTGTGCGATGGTGATGACGAATGAGTTTGGAGACGCCGTGCTGGAATTGCTCTGAGTTTAGGCTTTTATTTTGGAAATGCTAGCTAAGTGGATACTTTGTCTTTCTTTCTATGGAATTGGTCGCGGGTGTGCTGGAGTTTGTGAATTGTGATTAGTGAAATTGTCGTTACTCCGTCTGCGTGTTGCTAATGTTTGTACTCAAATAGTTAAAGGTTAAAATGTTCGCACAGTTGTGAGGAATTTTCCCAGGCCTGTGGTATGCCCTTCAATGGGGCATGGCTGAAGAGTCTTTTTTTTTTTTTTTCTCCTCCCGCTTACCTTCTTGTTTTCTTTTTTCCTCTCCTAAATGACCCTGTTGTCCCGTATACCTTGTTAGGTTTTGTCTTTTTATGTTTCTGGGCTGGCCCAAGCCAGTTTTGTTGCCCTGGACATCTTGAATCTTAACGACTGCCAGAATATTAATGCTGGATTTGTTAGCCAACCTTGGCTTTTTCCATCGTGTGTTAGCATTAAGCTAACAAACTTACTTTCATTAACCCTTGTGCACATACTTTGCAAACTATACACATTGCATTTTTTTCCTAATTTTGTAAGTGCTTTTAAAGACGTATAATTAAAGTTATATATTTATTTATTTATTTATTTATTTATTTATTTTTCCTTCAACCACTCAAATTGTTCAGTGGCATCAGTTCTAACATACATATGTAGGTTAAGTTTATTAACATGCACAAAAAGTGCCCTTGTAGCCTGTGAAGTGACGATGACACTTTAAGACGTAGGCCTTAACTGTTCTCTACTGCCATCTACTGCCGTGAGGTGAAACACGTCAACAAATAATTTTCTGTTTGTTGACGTAGTTTGACTGCTGCACAACAGAATGTTGCGAAAATCGCAGGAAAGTCAATGGAATGAATCCTGTTAAAATGCATCTCAAAAATTGTAATTATAATGGTTTTCTATGGTCCAAAATTTGGACAATGATTATTTTTGTCCAGGAAATCTTGCACGTGTAGCTGCAATTGCATAGAAAATTTTGAAATTTTACGTGTTCTAATCACTCTGCTGGAAATTTCAGCTCCCCACTATTTTTTCCCCAATGATTCTTTTATGATGAACATAGTAGTTGATACACTTGAAGGTCGGATGCTCATAAATTTTCACTGCTGGCATACGGTTTGTCCTTGGAGTGCTCGTGAGTCTGCTGTGACGGCCTTTTGCTCATGGAGGTGATTTCTCCTCGCTGCCTGTCAACTTTGTGTGTTTGTGTATGTGTGTGTGTGTGGCGCTCTCTTGGCTTCTCAGGCAGATGCTCTCTCTCCACCGTCAACCTACCCAAACACGTGGACTCGGTCCTAAACAAGCGCCTGTCCAAGTCCTCGGCCACGCTGTGGAACTCCCCCAGCAGAAGTAAGGCTACGACTGGAATGAACAAGCAACCCCCACCCCCCAACATGCCCCCCTCCCTTCGCCGCCTGGCAAGAACCATCCGTGTCCTTGTTTCATTCTTCGGTGACTCCCTCCCGATTTTGACTCCCGAGTCCCTTCCCGTGCTTGAAAGTTCTCACGTTTTCCCAACCGCCTTTTTTTTTTTTTCTTCCCAAGCTGAGCTTTGAGCTTCTGCATGATTGTTTTGCGCGCTCATTTGCTGCCGCGTCATCTCGAGGTTGCTTCATTCTGTGGTGACGTCATTCCCCAGTGTTGTGACTCCGGGCTGCTTTGACTCCATTTTCTTCAATTGAGAATAACCTGTCGCCCGGGAAAAAAAAAAATATGAGGGAGTGAAGTGAGTCAGCGTTTTTTGGGAGGGTGCTAGATAATGTATGCTAGGGAGGAAGCGGTGCTGGTAAAAATAGACTGTGCCTTGTTGAAGTGGAACACACCTTTTTACATTAGGTGCTTCTGCAGAGGGGGTTTGTTCTTATAAGACGAAAAATGGATGAGCATTGCACTCGTTTCCGTGTTGGCAAACCTTTGCTATGTCACATTTTAACATAACTACCGCATTTTTTTTTTTTTGTATGAGAGAGTCTTAGGATCTTACAAACACAGCACGCAACACACACACATTTGTACAATATTTTCCGCACTATAAGGCGCACCGGATTATAAGGCGCGCCATCAATTAATGACATATTTTCAAACTTTTTCCATATATAAGACACACCGGATTATAAGGCGCACCCTCAATTGATGTCATATTTTAAAACCTTTTCAATCACAATATAGTAATACTCAAAGTAATAACAATAATAACTCAAATAATAACTCTAAACTCTCAATAGCATCATAACTCAATGTCAATATGAGCGACCTTGTTCAACTGTAAACACAAAAGAAACAGGTAAAGCTTACTTTATCACTTCATTCCACATCTGCCCATCCCAATCTCAATATTGATCCATATATAAGGCGCACCTGATTATAAGGCGCACCATCAGCTTTTTCAAAAAATTAAGGCTTTTAGGGGCGGAAAATACGGTACTTATGAGGACATACATTAACATAATGAATTTCTTAGCACACAGCCCACTGATTTAATCATCAGTTCTCAACCTTTTTTCAGTCATGTGAAAAATGTTTTGTGCAAAGCATTTTTGAAGAAAAAAAAAAGACGTCAAACATGCCATCAGTGTCTGATTTATGAAATTTTAGAACCTTTTGGATCACAGATGAGATCTTCTATCAAAAAGACATAACTTCATTATTAAAAAATATTTGTTCAAAATCATCAAAATAATCATCATGAAGACCCGGTCCCCCAAAAAAAACTCTAAATAAATATTTGTTCACAATATTAAACGTAAAGCTTCCTGTTTTGGGATTACAGTAGACTTAATTATTAATACATGTTTGTTCACAAAAATAATTGACATGATGTCATCCCTACTCTCAAAAAAATATTTATAAATAAATATTTGTCCACAGAAAAATACTAAACATAAAGCATCCTTATTTGGGATTCAGTCTTCTTTTAACAAAAATAAATCAATAAATTAACTATTAATAGATATTGAACCAGTGTCAGACCTGTTCTCAAAAAGAAACAATTACAAATACATATTCAAATGAAAGTGTCCTCTTTTGAGATCATAGTACAAAAATAAAATCACGAACTTGACAGGTAACGAGAGGTGGCACGTGACAAGTTGGGTCCAACCACTGCAGTATGGGGAACAATCTGTCCTTTTAAAATAACGAAACATTCTGTTTTATGAAGCTATATTTGACTAAAACATTAGATTAAATAATATTTTTTTAAGGGATTTTCGCCTGTTTGTTTTATTTAAAATCTCAAATACTCCCTGAAGTCCCTTCAAATACCCGTACCCCCAAGAGGTCCTCACACGTGCAGGAGGTCCCCATAAAGACCTGGGAATTGGTTCCCACAACGCAGCAAAAACCAAGGGCGGACACACACAGAAAGCAGTCATTTTATTGGATTTTTTTTCCCATTTATCTCCCAACTTGCAGGCCGTAACGTGGCACTGAGCCCGTGGGAGAGCAGCATGGTGGACCGCCTCATGACGCCCACCTTGTCTTTTCTGGCTCGGAGTCGCAGCGCCGCCAGCGTGCTCGCCAATGGAAAAGATGGACGTGAGTCGTCTTTGTCCAACTGTCTCTTTGGGATTTTATTTTAAAGGGCCGTGTCCCGCGTTTAGCCACGGGGTTCGAAAAGAAACATCTTCACTGCAGAAAATGCACTACAAGCTCCTCGGCATATTAAGGCTGAAACTAGTCATTATTTTAGTCATCAGATCATTTTTGATCATTTTTTCACTCTTTTCGTATCATTCTTTTTTTCAAACTGACTTTGCAAAATCGCAGAAACGTAACGATTCCGTGAGTGGTTTTGACGTAATAAAAAAAAGGCAGAAATGTTTCAAAGCAACTGTTTTAGTTTGAAACTGATTATGTGGAGGCTTATAGAAACTTGGATAATATTTACTGCCGAGAGCTTGAAATTCCGGGGATTGGCACAATTCGGAATACTGATGTGCAAGTACAGGTACCAAACTTCGGTACCGGTATCGGGTTGTCACCTCGCCTTTTTTCAAGGTATTGGTATTCACATTGGAAAGTGATACGAGTAACAACTACTTTCTTGGACTTTTTATCATCACAAAAAAGAAATAATAAGTTGTGTTTTATGTTATATATATTATTATATATATTTTTTTTTAATTAATGACCTTGTTTTTTTTCCTTGAGAAATGTTGTGTATAAAAAAAACAGTCAAGAAATGAGAGCCCTAACTTTAAATTAATCTATGTCATGAAATGATGAATTGATCAAGAATGAAGTTCAATTAATTTGTTGTTAATTGATTGTATCTCTAATTTGAAAAGGGGTGCAAAAGTGATCCCACTGTATTTAAATACAGAAGGACTGATGAAACAAAGTGAACAAAAACAGCGCTGAAGGTACAAAAAAATGGGAGACAGGTCTAGCACGCTTCGCCTTTTACACCACCAGGTGGCGCCAAATCAACACGTAATCTTTTTCAAACGATGGCATTTGTGACGTGCTCGTCCCCAGCGTCGCCGCTGTGCCCGCGCTCGTCCTCCGCCAGCCCCCTGACGCTGTGCGCCCACCCGCCCCACCACCGCTGCTCCGATCGCTGGAGGGTGACGTCCAGCACGCCCGACATCCCCCAGCGCCAGCACAGGCGGAGCTCCACGCCCGTACGCCCCGCCCGCACGCCCCATAAAAATTATGGCACGCATACATTTACTCGCTACGTCTCGTCGCGCAGATGGACAGGACCAAAAAGGAGAAGAAAGACAAGGAGCGGGAAAACGAGAAGGAGAAAAACGCCCTGACCAAGGAGAAGTTTCTCAAGAAGAGGCAATCGCTTCCGAGCATGAGGCACAGAGCCGACCTCAGGTAAAAAAAAAAAAGAAAAAAAGAACCTATACACTTTTTTTTTCTGTAAAACTTTCACTACATTCTGTGTTTTATTTCCTTAAATAGGGAAATAATCCGATTTATTTATTGATTTTGTCCAAAGTAACTTTTGTAAATTAAAAAAAACATTTAACAACATACCATATTTTTCAGACTATAACGAGAGTGAAAGCTGCACCAATAAAAATGTAACAGAAAATTGATTTTTGTCACGTATAAGCCACACCGGACTGCAAGGTGAAGGTTCTAACTTTTAATTGGAAAGATGTTAAATGTAAGTTTTTAAATTGTCTATTTTTATTTAAAACTTTCTTTTCGAAGCTTGTACATAAACAGAAACATCGTACCTTGCATGTTTGGAAAAAAAGAGCAGCACCAACATATTTTCAACTGACACATTCAGATCATTAGAATACCGTACCAACACCACAGTAAAGCGCATACTCATACTCTTTTCTACTAGTTGCTAGGCAGAATTGCGCACAGCACAATCTATTGTGCCACACAGGCCAAAAAGAAAATGTGCAGAAAAAATTCCAAAACGGAAATGCATTTCCTCCTCTCTTCCTAACGCGGAATCGTTCTAGTAATAAGATCATGAATACGATGGAAAAAAAGCGGAGAAAAGCTTTGCTTCGTCCCCGGGCCACGCACGAAACGGGGACGGGTTGGGACGCGTGCGCTTCCTTTGGCTCGACAAACAAAGAGCGCGAGTGAGCCGTCGCTGCCCGAGGCGCGAAAAAAAAGCGACGTCATACCTTAATGGCGGAAAGCACTTTGGCGGATGATGTCATGTTTTCAGAGCAAAGAATCCATCGGTAAATGTCAAGTTTTGACTTTGCTGACGGTCCCACTCGAACCCCGCGCGCGTTCCAGTCCCAGTCCGCTCTCCAGACCGCGGCCGGCGTCGCCCGCCGCGACCAAGGGCAGGACGGCCTCGCCGAGCCCCGCCGCCTCCCCGAATCCTCCCAAGGGACGGCCCAGGAGGGCCAGGACCCCCGCCAGGGTGGACCGGCGCGCTTTCTCCCCCGTCCCGCCGGACAGGGCGAGGGAACGTCCCAGGACGGCCACCCCGGAGAAAAACAGTCGGCGTGAGTGGACGCCTTCGCCTTTTTTGCCAGATTTTTTTTCTCAAAGTCGTTCCCGGATCTCTGCCCGGTCGGGTTGATTTCAAATCTGTAGCAAGTATTTCAAAATTGTCACCCTAGTTGGGACGCTAAGACCTCCTTTCAGACGTAAACCTTAAACTCTCACTAGAAAAAGTTTTAAACGCAGACACTGCATTAAAACCCTAGTTTGAAACCACATCCCGAGTTTAAAACACGACGTTGAAACCTCAACGTTGTATTAAACCCTATTTTGAAACCCTAACTCAATCTTTAAACCCCAATATGACCCTAATCTTAGTTTGAAACCCTAATTTGAAACCCTAACTCCATTTTATATCCTAATTTGAAACCCTTACCTTAGTTTGAAACCCTACTTTGAAACCCTAGCTCCACTTTAAAAGCCTAATTTGAAATCCTAACCTGAGTTGGAAGCCCTATTTTGAAACCCTAGCTCCAGTTTAAAACTAATTTGAAACTATGAGTTTTAAACCCTATTTTGAACCCCCAACTCCATTTTGAAACCCTAATTTGAAACCTTGAGTTTGAAACCCTAATTTGAAACCTTGAGTTTGAAACCCTATTTTGCAACCCTAATTCAATTTTAAAACCCTAATTTGAAACTCTAAGGTTAGTTTGAAACCCTATTTTGAAACCCTAACTCCATTTAAAACCCCAATTTGAAACCCTAGCCTCAGTTTGAAACCCTATTTTGAAACCCTAACTCCATTTTAAAACCTTAATTTGAAACCTTAATTTGAGTTTGAAACCCTATTTTGCAACCCAAAGTCTAGTTTGAAACCCTCATTTTTCAAATCATAATTTAAAACCCTAACCTCAATTTAAAACCCTCATTTAAAACCCTAACTGGAGTGTGGAACCCTTATTTTGAAACCCTAACTCAATTTTAAAACCCTAATATGAAACTCTAAGGTTAGTTTGAAACCCTATTTTGAAACCCTAATTCCATTTAAAACCCTAATTTGAAACCCTAACCTCAGTTTGAAACCCTTTGTTGAAACCCTAACTCCATTTTAAAACCCTAATTTGAAACACTAATCTTAGTTTGAAACTTTTTTTAACCCCTTGCCAGAGTTTGAAACCCCAACCCCAGTTTAAAAGCCTACTTTGAAGCCCTAACCCTTGCCTTACTAGAAACCTTAATAATAGTTGGAAATCCTACATTGAAACCCTTACTACCAACCTTAATGCCTCTTTGAAACCCTACTTTAAAATCCTAATCCTAGTTCCCAGTCTACGTAGACAGCCTAAGTGACTATTGTAGATATTACAGTAGAATAGCGACTCTCAGTGGACAAAGTAATAACTGCACCCCGGGAATGAAGCTGTTTTGGGGTGGCTCTATGTAACGTTGAATAGTTAATATCTTTAATGATTTAAACAATGAAACATACATGATTTCACGCAAAAACTATTTTTTCTGCCTCCTAGGTTCTCCCGCGCTTCCCGCCGTCCGAAACGCGGCGGCGTCTTCTCGCAACGTGTCGGCCTCGCCCTCCCCCGAGCCGTCCGTCAGGGAGCCTCCCTCCTCGGCCTCCCCGTCCCCCAAGCCCGCGGCGGGCACCAACGACCCCGAGGAGGCGGCCCGCATCCTGGCCGAGAAACGGCGGAGGGCTCGCGAGCGGCGCGAGAGGGACGAGGAGGAGCGGCGCCAGCGGGAAGAGCGCGAAAGGTCAGAGTCGGACGCCAAAACCTCCGCCTTCGCTTTGAAGGCTTCCAGGACGTGTTTGGATCCCCAGGATTCGGAGGGAAGAACGCGAGGCCGGGGAGGAGGAGGAGAGGCGGCGCCGAGAGGAGGAGGCGCGCGTCGCCGCCGAGGAGAGGCGCAGGAGGGACGAGGAGCGGCGGCTGGAGGAGGAGGAGGAGAACCTTCGCATGCAAAAGCAGGTACCTTACCTGCTTCAAATACATTCAAAATAAATGAATCAAGAGACAGTATAGCTTTATTTTAATTTCGTTGAATATAGTTTTCCACTTTTTTCCCTTCAAGTTCACTTTTATAGTATTACATCGTTTAAATATCGAAATGAAAACGCTACAGAATTTTGAATGACCTCATTAAAAAGTGTTTTTGTCAGATCTTTATGACAGCCTATGGGAAGCAATTTGCGCGTTTTCTTATTTTAGTAAATATTAGAGAAAATGTGAGCGAATGCGGCTATCCCAACATGACTCTGTCGCCCTCTTGTGGCCATTGACCTCAATTACATTTTTAAGACCTTAAGACAACCTCTGAGAAGCAATGTGAATGTTTTTTTGTTTTGTTTTTTACTAACTATTAGAGCAAATGTGAGCGAATGCGGGTATCCCAACATGACTCTGCCCCCTCTTGTGGCCATAGACCTCAATTACATTTTAAAGACCAAAGACAACCTCAGAGAAGCAGAGTGAATGTTTTTTTTTAATTTTTACTAAATAATAGTGAAATTGTGAGCGAATGCGGCTATGCCAACATCACTCTGCCGCCCTCTCGTGGCCATTGACCGCAATTGCATTTGCAAAACCTACTTGGATAAAGACAGTTGGTGCGCTGGCTGAAATGGAAAGAAAAAAAAATGCGGTCGGATCGCGTCCCCAGAAAGAAGAAGCCGAGGCGAAGGCTCGCGAGGAGGCGGAGAAGCAGCGCCTGGAGAGGGAAAAGCACTTCCAGAAGGAGGAGCAGGAGAGGCTGGAGAGGAAAAAGGTAGGCCCGGCCCCTTTGTGTTAACCGTCTCCCCGCCGTCTCCCCGCCGTCTCCCCGGCCGGGGGGGGGGGGGGGGGGGGGGGGGGGGGGGGGGGGGGGGGGGGGGATATGTTGTTTCAAAATTTGCGTTGGAACAATTTTACTTTTGGTTTCAAAAATCTGCCATCGATAGTTTTTCAAAAATTGTCCATCTATAGGATTAACCTATAGTAAGGCATTTATTTTTTTCCAAAAATAAACAGCGTACTGGAAGGATTTAAATCAAGGCATTTTTTTTCAAAAATCATCCATGTGTAGGAAGACTTTTTTTTTTCAATAATCAGCCATGTATAGTAAGGTATTTTTGAGAAAAAAAATAAGATAGTTTATGGTAAAATATTCTTTAAAAATTAGACCATGTATAGCAAGGTATTTTTGAGGGAAAAAAAAACAATTTATGGTAAAATATTTTTAAAAAATCAACCATGTAGTAAGGTATTTTTGAGAGAAAAAAAAAGAATTTATGATAAAATATATTTTAAAAATTAGTCCAAGGTAAGGTATTTTTGAGAAAAAAAATAAAAGATAATTTACGGTAAAATATTTTTTTTTAAATTAGACCATGTATAGTAAGGTATTTTTGAGGAAAAAAAAAATTATGGTAAAATATTTCTTTAAAATTAGATCATGTAAATTAAGGCGTTTTTTTCAAACATCAGCCAGGCATTTTTGAAGAAAAAAAAAAGCTAATTTATCGTAAAGCATTTAAAAAAAAAAAATATACCATGTAAATTAAGTAAGGCATTTTTTTCAAAAATCTGGCACGTATAGAGAGGCTTTTTTTTTTTTTTTTTAAATAGAGGGTCTTTCATTTTTCAAAATTCAACCCCAACCGCCACGGTTTCTTTTGCTAACGTAACGCCATGCGAGCAGCTAACGGAAGTTGTGCCTTTTCCCAGCGGCTGGAGGAGATCATGAAGAGGACGCGCAAGTCGGACGGCGGCGACAAGGTGCGCCTCACGCCGCAAACTTCTCATTATTATTCAAATCCAAATTGGACATACTTTGATTTTTTTTCCCCCGCAGAAGGAAAGCAAATCGGCGGAGACGGCGCCGCATTCCGACGCGGGCGGCAGCGAAGGTCAGCCGCAGAATGGGGAAAAAAAAATTCAAGAATAATGTGAGGATGGCGCACTTGAAAAGATGCACGACGGGAGCGTATGTTTTGCCTTGCAGAACGCCGAGTCGACAAGACGGAACACGGGCAGAGCAGGCGCGGGTAATCAACAACTCACCTTGTTGCCATGGCGACGCAAAGCCAATTTCAGTTGGATTTTATCCAGCGAAAAGGGATCCCTTACGGACCCTTACGGTCGTCAATGGATTTTCCTTTTTCTGCTTGAATATGAAAGCTTTCCCTTCCTTTCCAATTTGGGGAAAGTCCAACAGTTGCAAATGAACGTTAAAAGGTTACTTATTATTATTATTGTTTTGAAACTTTTTGATTATTTTGGGTTATTTTTTTTCCTCGTCATACTTGCAGTATTTGGGCCAATGGATGGATCGCAAACTCCAATAAGTGCTTCCGCCATGTTGGGTGAAATTTCAGCTCCCTCGGGTCATCTTTCAATGTCTTCCCTTTCATGCGAAATGCCTTGGATGTAAAAATGATCAAAATATTCCACGTGGGTTAAAAACAATGTACCATCAGCAATAAAGTCATATTTGTAGAGAAAGTTTGCAATATAAATTCCAAGGAAAAAAAAACATTTTTTTCCCCAGAAGTTGTTTCTTTTGTATCGGAAAAAACGAACATTTCAATTTTTTGTCCCAAGGAAAATGTGTGCAGTTAAAGAATATAGACTTTTTTTCATTTATGTATTCATTTTTCAAGAAATATTTGAAAGTGAGTTGTTTAAAATACTTTTAAGGTACGATCAAAATGGACTTTAATCGTAATTTTCCGCAATTAGGCAAAGTTTAAGTCACAAATATTAACATTAAATTAAAAGCGGTTTAAAAAAATGATGTACGCTTAAATACCATGCGCCAAGTTTGGTTTTACGCCAGTCCCCTTGTCCCTCGCAGCCCCGCCGGCCAAAGTCAGCTGAACGGCGTCCAGCCGCCCGCACGCCAGCGCAACGGCCTGTCGGCCAAAGTGGACGCGGCGCACTTGGTGGAGGGCATCATCATCAACGCCGCCAACGGGGCGCCCTTCGACGACGACTTCGTCAAGAAAGCGCCGCCGCTCAACACGCAGCATGTAGCAGGTACCCAAAAAAAAAAAGGATTTTTTCTGTCATGCCTTGAAAAAAGTTGACATTTTCTGAGTTTTTTCGCGCTGAAAACGCAAATTTGACGGGCGCGAGAGAAGCCTTTTTTTTTTAACGAATACATAAATTGAAAGTTGCACTGCCAAAACGGGCCTTTCCAAAGCGATGGCGTTTGAAAAAAATTGTAGAAATAAAACGAGATTTCCACCTCAAGATTTATTTATTTTATTATATTTTTATTTTATTTATGCGGTTTCATAACTTTCTAATAAAAAGTTGCAAAAATACGACGCCAATCCATTTGAGAAAAAACTAAAGCGCAGCTAGAAATGTTTTTTCACGTCAGTTCAACAACTACACTTGTTTTTTATGTAAATATTGATTGTGAAGAAAAAGAATTGAACATATATTATATTATTGATACATATATTAAAGAAAAAAATGCAGCATCCGTAATGGACTAATTTCCGAAGAAAAAAAAGTCTTCCATTTTACGTTACGGTTAAATTTTCGGACTATGATGTCAATCCATCATTTGTCATTTTATATTTTGTGCGTAAACGAAGCAAGTGCTCACTAAGAATAAGAAGCGCAAATGTAACGGTTGGCCGAAGAGAAGCCCCGTGATTGACGCCGACACATTTTTATTCCGGGCTGAAATTCCCGGGATGACGGACGTGATGAGGGGAGCGAATCCAATAGGAAACCGGACCCTCAAGCAATTAAGCGCCCTCATCCGTACGCTCGTCACCTGTCGGGCAAGCGGGGCGCCATCTGTCCCCAAATCTTATCCCGCGGCGCATCCCACTTAGCCGGGCCGATAAAAGCTCCCCTCCCCTCCTTAACTGTGATCAAAACGACCGCACTTTTTCCGGCATGTCTTAAAAGGTTTCTTTTTTTTTTTTTTTTTTTCCCCTGTGTCCCTTTCTTCCTCCAGAAGTGCTGTGACACGGCATCCACGTGTGACACTGCAGACAGGCGTCGCTGGACGGCCCCTTTCACGCTACCTGTGGAGGGGGACACCAAAAAAACATTCTTTTTGGAAGCGAGGCGGCGTCACCTACTCCTGCGTACACACTACACAAACACACATTGTTAGCTCCTATTTAACGGCGGGAACATTTCTTGTTTGCGTGTGTAAATAAATGAGGGAAGTAACCTTGTCAAATAAACACGCCAGCTCTTCATATGATTTCTTCCACTCAATAGTAATAACAAAATTGAAACCACGCATCTATAAATCCGCGCAAAAGCAGATTTATTCTTATTTAAAAGCTAAAAGATGCTTTTTTTGTTAGTTAATAAACAATTCCAAATGAGCATGATTCAAGCCTTGGCTTGTGTACACGCTGGAAATACTCATAAGTCTTATTAAAGACAAAGCTGTACAGTCTCTGCTTGTTTGTTTCACTGTGAGTACGCTACATACAGAGAGAAGGCGTTCCTTATCCATGCCCACGAGGCTCGCAGGCTTGCTGGTGCCTATCCCAGCTAAGTTGGGGCACTAGGCGGGGGAACCACCTCAACTGGTCGCAGGCCAATCGCAGGGCAAACAGAAACCAACAATCGCACCTAACTAGTTTTTGGAGCGTGCCCGGAAGGGAACCCACGTGGGCTCGGGGAGAACATGCAAACTCCACTCAGGAAGGCCGGAGCCAGCCGGATTCCAACTCGGGTCCCTGAACTGTGAAGCGGATGTGCTATCCAATGTTACCAGAGAGCGAGACACAAAGATAAAGATCTTTATACACACACACATTATATATATATATATATATATATATATATATATATATATATATATATATATATATATATAGAGAGAGAGAGAGAGAGAGAGAGAGAGAGAGAGAGAGAGAGAGAGAGAGAATTGTTTGGGTTAATATTAGTCACCTTGTTAAAGTAAGAAAAAAAAAGTTTCCTTCAAAAAAAACCTCCCAAAACAGGTAATATTTCAAAGTAAGAACGGTTTAAATGTGTTGTAGAAAGAAAAAGAAAAAATATCAAGAGGAGAGAACTTTTTTTTTCCACTTTTGTGCGGCATAACAACTAAATGCTGCGTCACCGTGTTTGCATTAAATCCTCAGTCTGCAGATTACAATGATGTGCTTTTCTACTTGTAGCTTTTAAATATAATTCGCCATTTAGTAACTTCTAAACTGCAAAATAGAACTTTAAAGTAGATTCTACTACAAATCCTTGAACGGCATGGAAAAAACAAAGCCCCCGCCCCCAAAACCAAACACATTCACGGAATTCAATCCTTTATCTGTTGAAGATTCCCGACTACATTTACGACCCCCCCACCCCAGCAATCGTAACGTTATCGCTCATCTGTTCCTCATCCTCCAGGAACCAGGAAGTAGTGTGCCAACTTTGGATGTTTTGGAAACGGGGCCATCTTGACTGAGGCTCCGGCTTCTAAATCCGCTCATTAAAGCCTTGCTGAGGCATCACATTTAACACAGCCCGAGACTCGCCCGCAGAAAGTTTCGGAGTAAACGCGCGCTACTTGCAGTAGCCGTAAGTCGATCGGCTCGTAAGCGTCAAGCTAGCCAAAGCGTTTCCGGTCCTCCGCGCAGCTGACTCGCATTATTGCGTACGTTACAGAGACCCTAATATTACACGACGCGTATTCCGGCCTCTCCCATGAGCGCCAAGATGTGCTCATCTAGCTAATGCACTTTTAAAAGGGGGGGGGGGGGGGGGGGGGGGGGGTGTAGGGCTCTATTTTTAGGGACGTGTCCGGTGCTGAGGTTTCCTAATACGTTCGTTTGCACCGGGGAACGTGAAGGCCGGAACAATAATAAAAGACGGGAATTTTTTTGCCGGTGGGCGGTGGGTGTCACCAGGACAACGAGATTCGGCAATTCCCTTTTAGTTCAAGCGGGGGGGAAGGAATGCGGCTTTTAGCGTCAAACGGCGGCGCTTCTCAAATGGGAGCGATGTGAGATTTTAACGGGGTTTCTGGAGGGATCAGTAAATCATTTAATCCATGAAAAGATCGGGGTTGTCTTTTCTCGTTAAGGAAAAGGTTGACGTCGCTTGGCGTCCGAGCGCGAGGGCCATTTCCACGTAAAAGTGGGGTCGTTTTGAGGGCGGGCTGCAGCTGGCTGGAAACGGGCAGCTGAGGGACAAAGGTCGGGACATCGTCACAACCTGAGTGCTCCAAGATGACCCCCGGGGGGGTCCCCCTCACATACTTCAGGAGCCTGGCTCAGATAGTCCGATAAAAGCGTGCTCACAAGAAGAAGCGGCGGATTTATTTGGATCAGCTGACTTTTGTTTTATGAGCAACGTTACGATTCCTTTTGTTATGTTGGCTTTAAAAAAAAAAAAAAAAAAGAACAAGGTCGGGCTCAGGCAATGTCGCGACCAAAAATGGATTTGAATGCATTGGATGGAGCAAATGTTTTAATCCGCTTCAATCTGGGCAGAGACTTGTGGGGTTTGTTAGGAATGGAAGCGCCGCAAAATCTCAACTCGTCTTACTCTTGCGACTCAACCTCCAGGGACATCTTGTCTTGTGGGATTTGTGTCTCGTCCCGTTCCTAACGCTTAGGACGCAACTTCTCACATGCGGACACATTTCAAGCCTTCAAGGAACCTAACCTGCATCTTGTTGGGACGTTTGAGGAGTGTCGGGACTATAACGTGCAAAATTCCACATTGAAAGACCAGAGTTGAGATTTGAACCCAGAACCAAGAACTGTGAAGCAAAAGAGCGAAGCAAAATCAATGTACAGTTACAAGCGGAGCTGCCGAATAAAATGCCCAATTTTAGCATTTCAGGTGTGGTTTCTTTCTGCTGTGCATTCCTGAGCACAGCGGGAATTTAATTCCTTGCGTAGATGTTATGATAAAGCAAACCTTGAAGGATGCTAATGAATCCAAAGTGAACATGGACGCCAGAAGTGAACATTTGAGGTTTTAAGGAGCGCGTCTATTCAAAAATTCCCCATGGGTTGAGGGGTGACTCAGGACTGAGTCAGAGACGTCGCCACTTTGATTTTGTAGGCTCGCACTGCCGGCTATTTTTAGCGGCCTGAATCTGAGCTACAGGCTAACGCTAAACTGGCCAGCCCGGTTTTTGGATTGGTTCCGCTCAAGGACAGGAAACGTGCTCTCTCAGGGTAACGCGACTTGTCCGATTAAGAGAGCCTTGCAGATGTTGTTTGGGGAGACATTTTTCTTCCTTTCGTTCTTGGATTCAAGCCACCTTTCAATGTGTCTGAGGAACCACATGAAGACGCCATGACTCGGCCGTTTCCCGTTGCGATTGCGACTTTGAAGCCGCTTGTTTACAGCGACAACAAAAAGGAGACATTTGAAAATCATCAATCAACTCCGTGATGAGATTTTTTGGGGGTGATTTTCATTTAGGGCAGCACGGTAGAGTCTAATGTTTATCACATCTGCCTTGAAGTTCGGAGGTTCCGGTTGGTGTCTCCATGTTCTCACTCACAGCCATTTCTTGTAAAACGCAACGCTACAAGTTCAGAGCCATTTCAAATTCTCAAGAAGCCATGCCTGAAAAAACGGTTCTAGCAGGAAGTGCGTCCCTTCTTGTTTGCTATCTCGATGGACGGTCTAACAGAAGAGGTTAGACGGTAATCACCGTGGACTATGACGCTTGTAGATGTCATGTGTAATGAGAGTGGGGAACAGATGGAAGGAGAAGCTAGAATGCTGGAGGTTTTCCCCCGAACAGAGAGGAATTGAAGGCTAGCCACAGCAAGATGGAGGTTATGTGTGTGAATGACAGGGGCCCAAAGGGGAAGAGTGAGGATACGGGGAAAAGTGATAAAGAAGTATTCGGGGTTGACAGTTCAGAGAAATGGAAAGTGTAGAAAAGAGATGAAGAAATGTTTGCAGGCAGGCAGACATAGTAAAAGAATACCTGAAGGTAGTTGGTGTGAGAGAATGCAGGAAAGATGGAGGCAACTATTTCGCTGCGGCGAACCCTGGAGGCGAACGCTGAAAGGAGAAGAAGAAAACTACATGAGATCATCCATAGTTTTGATGCCTTCAGTGAAAATCTACAAGGTAGTAAGAGTCATAAAACAATGAATGAATGAACAATTGGATGCAAAGAAATGTGAAATTTTGGCCTGTTGTATAGTTCTTCAACAGTTTCTTGACACCAAGGTCATCAGGAAAGCACAACATTGGTAATGCGATTATGATATTGTACTTAAGATTTTTTCAAAAAGGAATAATAGCTTTTAAATATCGGTACTAATTATTTTCAAAGGAAAAACCCTAAGCCTATTATTACTGGACTTAAATGTACCGTATTTTCCGCACTATAAGGCGCACCCTCAAAGTGACATATTTTCAAAGTTTTTCCATATATAAGGCGCACCGGATTATAAGGCGCACCCTCAGTTAATGACATATTTTCAAACTTTTTCAATCACGATATTGTAATATTCAAAGTAATAACAATAATAACTCAAATAATAACTGTAAACTCTCAATAGCATAATAACTTAATGTCAATATGACCAACCTTGTTCAACTGTAAACACACAACAGAAACAGGTAAAGCTTACTTTATCACCATTCCCCATCTATGGATCCCAATCTCAATATCGATCCATATATAAGGCGCACCTGATTATAAGGCGCACCATCAGCTTTTTTTTTCTAAAAAAGAAGGCTTTTAGGTGCGCCTTATAGTGCGGAAAATACGGTAAATGCTTGCTGTACCGTATACTTCCTGCTACAGTGCGTTTGCATGACACGAGCCAACAGCCGTGGTAGAAGATGATCTCCAGAGGAGACAAAGATGGGCTGTGAAGGGGGTTGGGCGGGGGAAATCGAAGATAGCGTCCCAACCCCGCGTTGTCAACGCGGTCACGGTAAAAGCATACCGCTGCGTCGCAAAGTCGAAGATCAACCAAATGAGGCGGTTTCAAGCAGAAAGAGAGAGCGAAAAAAACAAATGAAAGTGATGCCCCAGGTGAGAATGTCTGCAGGAAGTCCTGCAGCTGGACGGAGGGGCACCAGTGACATGGGGTTGGCTCTGGCTCGGCTTGTTTTCCTAATAAAAACAAAAACGGTGCGTGTCCTCACAAATGACAACGCGTTCGCTTTCTAAAAGCAAATGATGGCGATGATTAAGTGTAAAAGGTTTTCCCCACGGGAACATCGCACACAGCTGTCTCTCGCTCTCACAAGTGGAAAGTACCCCAAAGAGCCCCCCCCTTCTCCCCCCCTTTCTCGGTTTCTTTATGCTCCCATGTGAGACGACTGCCCAGGTCTTTTTTGCTTCACTGCTGACTGGGCACTTTTTCTTTTAGCTCAGATCTTAGCTTCAGTCAAAAAATTGGAGGAGGCCCGCTGACAGAATTTGGACATACTGTATGCTTCCAGAATATGCTCATTTGAGAAAAAAAGGACGATAGAAGGTGCCAAAAGAATGGAGGCTAACCCATATATATTTTAGTCAGTTATTTAAGAGAGGAAGTGAGGGGAAAGGGAAAAAAAAAGGGTGACTGGAAGGAAACATTGAAAGGAGAGAGGGTAGGCAGGAAGATTGAAAGTTACAAGAAGGGTAAAAAAGAAGGGATGGAGAATGAATGGAAGAATAGAAGCAAGAATGTAGAAAAGAAGGCAAGTCAAGAAAGAAGAAAGAGACAGCAATAAAGGGCTCGTGATAGAAAGGAAGAAAAGACTTTTGAGAAGAGATGAAAAGGATTGATGGAAGGAAGAAAGGTGGGAAATACAGAAAGAGAACAGAAGGAAAAATAAAACGGAGGAAGGATAGAAGCATGGAAGAAAGAAATTGATAAGTAAAACTAGGTTAGCATAAAAGTGCCTAAGAGAAGAGTGAAAGATGGAAAAAACAAGATGTCAATCAGGTAGAACGGAAGGATGACGTATGGAATCAAAGATGGAGAAAAGGAAACAAGGAAGAATGCAAGATAGGTAGAAAGTGGTAAAAAAGAAGGAAGGAAGGAGGAGGGATGGAGGAAGGAAAATCAGGAAGGAAGAAAAGAAGGATAGAAGGAAGGGAAGAAGAAATGATGTCAAAGTAAATAAAGGAATGTAGGACGGAAGGTACAAAAGGAGGAAGGATGAAAGAAGACTAAGATGAATACAAATAATGGAAGTATCAGATATTAGAAGGAAAGTACATAGAAAGGAAGCTAGGATAGATAGAAGAATGTACAGAATGTATGTGGGCAGGAAGGAAACTAAAAAAGGAATGACGGAAGGCAAAATGTAAGGGGGGAAGGGTTCGAAGGGAGGGAGAAAGGGAATAAAGAAGGAATCGAGGAAAAAGGAGGGAGGGAAGGAGGAACTGACTAAAAGATAGCAAAGAAAATAAAGGAAGCAAGGACAGAAGAAACAAAAGAAGGAAGGATGGAAGGAGACTAAGCAGAATAAAAAAGGAATGATGGAAGGTACTAGTTGATAGAGAAGGGTTGGAAGTATAGAAGTGATGGAGGGAGGAAGGAAGGAAGGAAAAAGGAGGGAAGGAAAGGACCAAAAGGTAGCAAAGGAAATAAAGGAAGCTAGGACAGAAGAAACAAAAGAAGGAATAAAAAAGGAATGATGAAAGGTACTAGATAATCGGGAAGGGTTGGAAGTGTAGAAAAGAGGGAGGAAGGAAGGAAGGAAAAAGGAGGGAAGGAAGGAAAGGATGAAAAGCTAGCAAAGGAAATAAAGGAAGCTAGGACAGAAGAAACAAAAGAAGGAATAAAAAGGGAATGATGAAAGGTACTAAATAATCGGGAAGGGTTGGAAGTGTAGAAAAGAGGGAGGAAGGAAGGAAGGAAAAAGGAGGGAAGGAAGGAAAGGATGAAAAGCTAGCAAAGGAAATAAAGGAAGCTAGGACAGAAGAAACAAAAGAAGGAATAAAAAAGGAATGATGAAAGGTACTAAATAATCGGGAAGGATTGGAAGTGTAGAAGTCGAGGAAGGAAGGAAAGAAGAAAAAAGGAGGAAAGAAGGAAGGAAAGGACCAAAACGTAGCAAAGGACATAAAGGAAGCTAGGACAGAAGGTACAAAAGAAGGAGGAACTGAAGGACACTAAGATGAACATAAAGAATAAAGAAAATATCCGAAGTTAAGAAGAAGGTGAGAAGAAAGTACAAAGGAAGGAAGCTATGAGGGATAGAAGAAAGTACGCAATGTATGAATGTGGACAGGAAGGAAACTATGATGTAAAAAAGGAACGACTGAAGGTATGTGGAAGAAAAAATGTCACGGGCACTCTACAAGCACGTCAATAATCTCAGAACCAGACTTGAACTCCTAACAGGCTTTGAAAACCAACCCAGACTCGAAGCCCTGATGTGTTATTCATCCGTAACAAATGAGTATCGTGAAGCCCCGCCTACTGTCGCGCAAATCTC
The DNA here is from genome assembly GCF_059441005.1 of Hippichthys cyanospilos. Classification (NCBI taxonomy): domain Eukaryota; kingdom Metazoa; phylum Chordata; class Actinopteri; order Syngnathiformes; family Syngnathidae; genus Hippichthys; species Hippichthys cyanospilos. The sequence continues at coordinate 21,221,035 of NC_142371.1, forward strand.
ACCAGACTTAAGCGCGACCGAGATAAATCCCAACAAATGGGATGCGTTCAAGAATCCCGGACGGTATTGTTAGACTTTGAAGGTTTGGCTGTCGTGGAATTGGCTCCAGATGCAATGTGCATTAAATCAATCCTTTGGCCATCACCGTGTCCGCTCACAGTGTGTCTACAGGAAGGTAAAAAAAAAACAAAAATGGAGGAAATTCTGGATAAGGCATCCGCTTGGAACAACACTGATCTCACGTGTAACTTGTGAGTATTAGAAAGCAGATGGACGCAGTCATCATTCAGCCCCCAAAGCTGAATTGCGCACCACCCGTGTTCCAACTTTATGATTGCATCTGTAGATGCCAAAAGACCACAATTAATAAACATATCAAACGGAATACATTTCCGTATTCTTTCACCAGAGCACTCAGCTCCCTACCTTGCAACTCTTAATTGAATCAGCTAATGACATCATAACCTCTCAGTTTTCGTCAGATTCCTGCGTGTCAAAAGGACGGATGGGACATTGGTTCAGTCTGCTCGCTTCTTTTATTAAAAATAATGCCGTGACAACCTTAGCTAACATGAGCTGTCGTTAGCTGTTGTTTACAGGACGCACTCATACTTTTGGCCTTGATTTTGGAGAATATAGTGTGTCGTATATGTAGGGAATGACGGTAATTTTAGCAAACGACTTGAATTTACGAGGATTTTAAATTTTCGAAATAGTGTGTGACGAGGGTTAGGGTTTGCAGTCTTGCCATAAACGCAGAGCCCTAATAAGTTAGATCAAAAAATTCTGAGCTCGATGAACATAAAGCGGGCACCTGATGTTTTCCGATTTGCTAACCTGGAATGAGTCCCATCTGGCCGACCTCACAAACCTTGCAGGTTTAATTGTTATTATAACCACATGGCAAGAAGAAGACACGGGTTCTAAATGTCATCCATCTCCTTTAGCGCAGATCCTGCGGAGGGTGACGGCGGGCCTCCGAGTCTCTGCCAAGACAACACCGGGATGATGTTATAAATTGTGCTCAGGCATGTCCTGCATTGAATAAAAGTGTCTTTTGTTTCCAGACGACTACTAATCAACTGAAATCTCAAAGGTACTAAAGGTCCTGCAGTCTAATTGGATGAATGGATAACACATCATTTTACGTTTTTAGTCCGCATATTCAATTTATTTATGTTTTTCGCAAATATTCTCAAGTGTTAGGCTAAAGGAGCACCTATGTCAAACTCCAGTCCTCTAGGACCGGTGTTCCGCATCTTTTGTGTTTTTTTTCTTCTCTACGCACCTGACTCAAATGATGATCTCATTAGTAAGCCCTGCAGGAGCTTGAAAATGAACCTAATTATTTGAATCAGGTGTGTTGGGGGGGAGAAGGTTAGAAAACATGCAGAATACCGGCCCTCGAGGACTGGGGTTTGACACTTCTGGTGGTACTAAAAAAGTTGTCTCTCGACAAAATCCGGACTTTTTTATCGCTAAAAATGGCCAATCCCTTGAAATGCCACAGTAATGTCTAGTCATCCAATGAGCCGGCATTCTGACATTTTTGCAAGACCTCCATTTTACGATTTAGCCCATTTTCAAACCTGTACCTTTTAAAATGACAATCAATCCAATGAATTCGGTCCTAGGCCTGTGTAAACATCCCATTCTGGCATGCTTTCAAGGCCGACCCGTCCATCCGCGCCCTTGGTCCCATCTTGTCACATTCTCACGTCGGACGCCTTCGGTGTCTCATCGGCAGCCGAGCCCCCTCGTCCGACCATACTTCCAGTCAGCAGAATTAGTAGACCCCCACCGCGTCGGCCCATCCGAAGCCCCCGTTGCGCACGGTAAGGCCTCGGGTCGAGTTACCAAACGACAACAAGTGGCTCACATCTTGACTTTGGAGCGTCTCGCCAAATAAGGAAGTAGTTGGCGAGGGCTGGCACGCACCAGGAAATGCGGTCGGAAAAGTGCAAGATGCTCGATCTGGACTTGATTTCATTCATTGATGTGCGCAACAGAACATCAAATTGAAGCCAAACATAACCTAGCACTGAACGGGAGGCAAATGAGACAGTATTTTTCGAATATTATTATATGTTTAAAACTAGACCTAGAATATTTGGAATTTTAACAAAGAAAATATTATTGAAATTATTATTCTTTGCTTTATTCATTACAATAGGCCTTGTGACCCAAAAATAAAATCTCAATTTTCACCAATCTCTGTGGGCACTTAATAAAAGGAATAAACCCAGCAAAAAATGTTTAAAAAATGTAAACTTTGCATTCATAGCTTGTAACTTGCTTAAATGGCATAATTACTGTACAGCATGTTCTGTACATTAACACCTTGATTTTTTTCAATAGCTGACAGTGTGCCTAATAATTAGGTGCACTTTATACAGTGCATAAACCGTGAGTTTTCATTTTTTGGGGGTGGGGACAAAAAAATAAAATAACTTCATCACCATGTAAATTCTTCAATTTTTACCTCTGCATTTTTTTTATGAAATCAAGAAGTATTCCCCCCATTCTTCAGATAGTACTTTCCACAAATTTGTTCTTAATTTCTGATTGAAAGGTTGGACTGACTTATCTGATTGTTTTGTTGACATTCCCTTTAGCACAGCTCCCTCTAGTGGATGCATAAGGCAACGTCAGCCACTACTGTAGCTTGTATTCTATGCGCCTTATAATGCGGTGCGCTTTATATGTGAAAACATTTTTAAAATAAGCCATTCATTGAAGGTGCGCCTTATAAACCGGTGCGCCTTATAGTGCGGAAAATACGGTACCTCATTCAATCCCAAGTCATATTTTTGCAAATCATTTATGAGCCTATGCATTCAATCGCAGGTATTTATATATGTATTTATTCATCTATTTATTTTAATGTGTTAAGGTAAAAGAAAGAGCTGGCAATGAACGACGGAAGAAGTTATAACAATTGTAAACATGTTTTATTAAACACTCGTCCAACATTTTGCCGCTTTTGCACATCGATTTCACAATTAAGCTCATTTTCGAAACTTCGATTTTTGAAATGGCAGATTTAATTTGGCAGTAATTAATTTGATCCATTGCCCAACTCTAGTTACAATTTTTGCTTTATAAAAGTATCTTTGACAACTAGTCCTACATTTCTCCTCTTTTTGGCCAATGCTAAAAAAAAAGATTTACACTGGGCTTTCCTCCAAAGGTTCTTTCAAAAGATGTCTCCCAGTAGCTTCAGTTTAATTGCAGGTAAACACAGCACATATGCTGTTTCCATTTCAGTTTTGACAGCGGTAAACAAAGTTTAATCATAACCGAGCCATGTGGCCTCAGAATAAAATCTATTCCCGCGCTAGCCGCATTTGCTTGAAATTAGCCTCAATCAACGTGGGCGCGTTGATCCGAGATCTGAGTTATTGCGCCATTTCTGCACAAAAGCATTTTGTCTTGTCAGGAAAATCAAAAAGAGCAGAGCCTCATATGCTGTTCATTTGGTGTGAAAATGGCACTAAGTCAGCATTGTGTAGAGAAGACTTCCAATTCGAGCATACGCACCAGTAAGGCCTGGTCGTTAAAAAAAAAACAAAAAACAATACCCGCAAGACTGACTGCGCATCGGCTGAACGTCCGACTTGTTCGAGCCTGTTGGGGATGGTTAAAATCTTTGGACGGAAAACCGCAATCCCGTTTGTCTCTTCCAAACAGATCTTTCCCCGAGGATAACAATCAAGGCCGTGTTTACATGACGAAGGTCTAGGTTGAAAACTGCGCACGCCAAGAAAGACTACAACTAAATCTGTCGTCTTTCTATGGTCCGGCTTCGGATATTTATTGAATCAATGGTCCCTTTTGTTGCATTGGAGAATTACGTGGGCAATCGCCTTGGACTCTCGTGGGTGAAAACATGGCCAAAGCATGCAGAATATTAGTATTTGGTCTTTGAGCTATTTACATAACGCTATTTACGCTGTGAGGAGTAAATGGTGCTTGCAGTCTTGCTTGCTTGCTAGGGATGGGCCAGAACTGCTATGAAATACAGTCGAGCACATGGGGAGAACGCGCTGCCTGCCAATCTTCTCCATTATAGTTAAGAGAGGCGAAATATCTTCTAGAAAAGGGATTGACAAGAAATAACGCTTTGTTCGGATCGAATACGTGGACGGCGTGACGAGTGGCGAATTTGAATTGCGGTCAATGAGGTTTGCGTGATGGGGTGATAGGGAGACATCTATAGGATGTGTTTGATGTGAAGGGACATGTGATGTGAGACAGCAAATCAGTTTCAGGAAGGGGAAAATAGAAAACAGAACAATAGCCCGGCCTTCCAGATTAAAAGCACACATTTTCAAAGTAAGATATAACTGAACCTTAATGACTAAAGCGCTTGAAGAATTCTTAAAAGTCTGCTAGATCTTTTCTTGAAATCCAAAAAATAACCATTTATATACACAAACACCGCTAAAAGCTAAATGACAAAGGGAGAATGTAAACAGGAAATACAGCGCAGCCTTCCCGATTAAAAGCAGATATTTCAAAATACGATAAAACAAAGAAGAAAACAATACAAACTGGAGCTCTTGCAAAATTCATTAACTCATCTTAATGCCCCAGTTTGTGAACATAGGTGGATTCTGACTTTGGTTCTGTATGCTTGCTTCTTTTAATGAAAATGATGTGGTACATTCTTGGTTAACAAAAGCAAGTCCTCTGGCCCAATTACCATAATTGTAAGTATATGTTTGATATATATATATATATATGGGTGGGGAAAAGTTCTATGTTCAGTTCTTGTAAAAAAAATACTGGTGCAGTGCTGAACCCTTAAAACAGGAGGTCAAGTTCCTCCTCAAACCCAGATTTGATTTGGTCATTCTAGGATTTAATCCTGATGATGAGAAAAAAGACTTTCGGGGCACCCAGCAAATTTACAGCGGTGTAGAGTGTCACTAGCTATACGTGAAAGCTTACACCTCCCTGAGCCCCTTTAAGTCTTGGATGCAATGTTGACTCTCTAACTCACTGACAGGAAGCCCTCCCGACGAGCACGTCAACTCGGAGATGTAGCGCGCGGGACAACAACATGGCGCTTGTACACCGCACGCCATCTAGAAGAGCATAAACACCCAGTGTACGAGTCTGCAGACCAGAAAGGGAAAAGAAAAAAGAACCGGGAGGGGAAATGCCACTTAACCGAGACCTGGGAGTGGAACCAACACCCACAGAAGTGGACCCGCAGCGGAGTCTGCTAGGACACGCAGCAGAACAGTAGCTCTATTCAAACTTAACCATCTTTTCCCTGGCAAAGATCTCAATGGGTTTTTCAAATGAGATCATTTTTTTTTTCTCGCAAAGAAATGCCAGAAGAAATTTAAATGAAGACAGAAAGGAACGTATTTTTCCACCACCCTCCTCCTGAAAAAAAAAAAAGCAGAGCCTGACGGGCAGAACATTGACTGGACCGTAAAACAACAACACAAATGACGTTGGGTGATATTAAGATGTCATGGCTCGACCGCATAGCTTTTGATGGACCACGCTTCCATCTTGTGCGTTTGACTGCGCCAATCCCTAATGGCAAAAGACAGCCCGGAAGACCAGTCGCGCTTCCATATGTGCCTCGGTTTTAAGGTCACGGCAAGGGAACAAAACGCTGACTATCAATCTACATATTATTTCTGCAAACGGCGGCGGTCTCCTTGAAAAAAAGCACACAGGAAGTCAAGATACATTGACATACAGACTGTATGTTGTCCCGGAGAGCCCTGTGGACATGGACACAATGGGCTGATTGTGAAACTGTGTTGAGGGCTAGAACAGGCGAGGCTGAATTGTCCAAGTCGTTTAGCTCCACGTAAGTTGAGTGTCAATTATTAGCTGTCAATTATTCAATTTGTTTTAAAAGCTCTTGTTGTTTCACATCTGCATGATGACTGCAAATTTCCGATTATAAAGTGCTACTTTTTTCTCACGCTTTGAACCCTGCGGCTTATAGAGAGGTTTATCTGCAGTTGTATTACTAGCCACCAGGGGCAGTCTCCCAGTAAACACATTGAAACGGTCAAATGATTGATTTGGAGTTTGGATTGCAGTTGAATTCACCACCAGGGGGCACTCTCCACAAGTAAACACAATCAGGTGTGTTACTGTTATTTTGGTGCAGTATTCTACCAATCCAAGTGTCTCAGTATTATGCTGCTGTTTGAAAATAAATATATATTAAATAAAAACAAAAAATAAATTAAAAAAAACATCCACATACCATCTTAAATATCGGATGTTACAACCTGCATCTTATGGACTGGCGCAGCCTATAATTGACAAAAATAAATGTTCTGTTTAATTTTTGTCGATGCCGTTTATAGTCCAAAAAATAGGGTCATTTCTAATTGTTACATTTCGCAGGGAAGAACATCTTCTCTTTGACATTCTAGCTTTGTCATTTAAGTTACAAATGAGCGTCTGATGGTTTCATCATCTCCCTATTGGCCGTTTCTCTCTCAAACTCTTCCAGTATCTTACAATTACTCATTGGAATAAATCAGATAAAAGCGGCTGACATCAGCACCTCTAATTTGGGATGATTCACCTAATATTCCACTGTTCTTCCAACAGGATCCAAACATGGAAGAAAGACAAATAAAGATGGAAAGCTGGCAGTGTGTAAGCGTGAGGGCGAGTCAGTCAACGGGTCCAGTCAGATGGCTCTACTGTACTTGAGGTTACACTTCGGATTATACTTTGGCACATCGCACAAAATTCTGTTGGGCCCACGTTCGCGACCAGGGCTGGAAGCTGCTCGGTTCCAGTGACTCTGCGCACTCACAGGAAGTGCTTTTCATTCACCGGCTACTGACACGCCTTCACAACGCCGGCTTTACTGCTTTTGGCTAAGCTGAAACCGAGCGATTGCACGTGGGGGATTTTTTTTTTTTTTTTTTCCCCCTAATAGACGGAGGCGAAACAAATGTGACTCAGTTCGGTCGTGAGGTCGCAAAAGCCAAAGAAAATGGAAGGGCAGCACTGAAAGGCTTTTGTAAATGAGCCAAACAGTTGAAAGTACAGTGTAAACAGGAAAGGTTTCAACTTGAGAATTTTGTTGACTTTGAGGATTTGTGTTGGGTTGGAAAAAACAGACAAGTTGTCAAGCTTCGTTCAATGGCTTAGTCAGTGATTCTTAGTGTGGTGTGGAGTGTTTGTTTTAAAAGCTGCAAAATCTATAAATCAAATAAATGGTACTAAATACGTAATTACTGAATTTTTCAGACTATAAACCGCGACTTTTTCATCATGATTTGATCCCTGCGGCTAATAGTCCAGTGCGGCTAATCTGCTGGTTTTTCCCACTGGTCACTGGAGTCAATTTATGGAACAACTATGAAATAAAATTGAAAAGATGTGAATCAATCAAAAAGAGTTTTAAAATAAAATAATTAAAAATATTTAAAGTTGAATCAGATCTTGTGTAAAGGTTTGTGACGTAAATTTGAGACACGGTATTCAGTATATGTGATTGTATTTATAAATGTATGATTGTATTTATTATTTAATTGCAGTGTGTGCAATGTTCACTAAAATAATCTATCAATTAAACTACGGGAGACAGAATGCTATCGAAGTATTGATTTTGAGATTGAACCGCTATTTAACTTTGCAGTATTGTGTTGGTAATATCCATCCATTCATTTTCTATAAATATAATGTTGGGACTAAATATGCAGGTATGTTCTGTCTGTTGAAGATAGGATGTTGCAGTTGGTAGACAATTAAAAAAAATAAAATAAAGAAAATTTAAATTTCATATTACCACCATATGCCTGCGGTTTATAGTCCAGTGTGGCTTATCTGTGGCAAAACATGTTTTTTTGCTCAATTTTTGCTGCTGCGGCTTTTATACCGGTGTGGCTTGTATTCCGAAAAATGCGGTAGTAGAATCAACACTTTCAGTGAAGGAAGGCTAGAGTTAGCTAGCGCGAGAAGCTAACCTAGCAGGCTACAATCTTCACCTGCTATAAGATTTGGTTGAATGCCTGAAGACTTGTAAAGTTTGCCTTTGAAAACATTTTTTGACTTTGACCAAACCTCAGGGTGTGAAAAAAAAAGAAAAGAGTATGCATAAACAAGCAAAAATTTTAAGAAGCAAACAAAGTGGGCTAAATGCGGGATCGCATGCCAATGTTGCAGAAACGCTGTGTGGAACAGGCGACTGCAGATTGAGAAAACACAAAATTCTTGTGGTGGTGTTTGCGGGCTGAACTGGCAGCATAAATATGCAGAGGTGGAAACACAGTCTGCTTAGTAGAAGTAGAGATAATTGTATAAGGACAGGCATTGCGTAAAAGTAAAAACAAAAAATATGGAACGTACAAACGTGAGAAGGACCTTGTACTGCAACCTACAATATATATCATATTCATTTGGTTAATTGGGCATAATGGGAAAAAAAAAACATTCAACTAAAATAATTTCAGATTTATTCATGTCGATAATAATTATGAGAAGAAAATAAACTAGTGTTTTGGCTCAAACTTTTATGAAATCAAAACATGTATTCCCATAGCTTTTGCTAACATTTTGTATTGCTAAATGAGCTAACAACAAAGAAAAAAAATAGCCTGCATTTTTTACCTAACCCTAACTCCTAACCCTAACTGTTTTACCCTATGAAATAAAAACCCACGTAGAGATACAAGAAGTACCATCTTAGGTACAGAAACAACATATTAGAGGACTGTGTCGTCCCAACGGTATGGGTGGAAATCTTGCCTAAGAATAACACATTACTATCTGTATGATATCCTTCCTTAAAGAAAATATTCCGAGGCTCCTCCGTCCGCCTCATCATGTTGACTATCCAAATAAAAGTCAGCGTGTGCTAAAATGGCCCAAAGTTGACCATAGCAGTGGGGCACTCGAAGACATCTTCATGTATCAACTGGTTTCCAAGGATGCCATGCACATGTTCGCCAGAGGGTAAAAATGCAAGCTGATGTGTTTTTGTGACTCACTGCGGTATGCCAAAGAAGCATTTTTGGGCTACCCTGCCTCCTTCTTTATTTATACGACAGTGAGGGTTTGATTGTTGTTTGTTTTCTGCTTTTGCTTTTCCTTGGTACGGTCATAGTTGTGTGCCCCCATATGAACCTCCATACAAGGCATCTGCTTCCGTTTAGCTGAACAAAAGTTTCACTTTAATCCCTTCGAGAGGGTTGTAATGAATAATAATAATAAAAAAAAAAAAGACAAGCAACGGGAACAAACAAGAAAAAATGAATTGCAGCGCACAAAAGTGTATTGTTCTCTGATAATTAGCATTAACACAATTTCTTGACCGTACTCAATAAAACAGTCGACAATCAGACAAGTGAATTATTTTGACAAAAAGTTCAATTGAGTGCCACACGCAAGATTTAGCACGCTAATTTTCTCTTAAAATGTCTTGTTTTTTTAATAGAAACTTTTGAATGTTGCTACCTGGCAATCGGGTGACATGTTGTAGTTGTGGATGTACTGTAAGTAAGTTAGCTTCTTTGGCCTGCTAGCTTTTGTTTTTACACAAAATGTTTGTCAAAACACCAAGTCTTACAAGCTTTGAGGTGGTTGACTAAAATTTTCAGCGAGTCAAACTGTACACTGTTGTTAGTTTGTTGCGTAAGCTAGCTTACAGCTTTCTTTCCTAAAGGTTTTGGTCAAAAGTCTAAATTTTGCAGGTTGGCATGAGTTCGATTACAACATCCAATCAAGTGAAGTTGTAGCCTGCTAAGCAAGCTTTTTCTGACATTTGAGACATTCCAAGATCGAAGAGTGTTTGACAAATTCAGCAATTTGAGGAGGTGAATTTTGACAGCGTTTTTAGCTTGTGCTAGCTCAAGTCTCCAATGCAGAAAACTAGCAAAACAAATTTTGCAGTAAAACCAATAAGTTAGGATTTGAAGATCTGATGACCTTTAGGCATTTGAGAGTTGATGTTCCAAGGTGGTTTGTTTATTTCCGTGACAAATTTCTACAAGCTAGCGTGAAGAAATTAAGTCTAAATGTGATGTGTACACTGTGTGACTGCCTGTGTCTACTCCAATGAAGAGTGTCAACTTGCAGAAATCCACAGCTGTTTGGACATAAAAAAAGGTTAAGCACCTCTTTAATTTAGCTGGCACAGGCCATCTTGGCAGGCGAGCCCGACTTTAGTGACTGCGTGTGTTTTTGGACAAGCCAGAAATGGAACATGTAAATGCAACTGACGAGAGGGTGAAAACAAGGAAAGAAGCAAGAATTTTTTCCTCCTTTTTACAGATTCTGATTTCCCTTTCAAGTTCTGTGGGAGGGCTAACGGTGGTGGTAGGAAGTAACAAAGTGCAAATACTTTTTACTGTACTCACTAGATTTTTTCTTTAGAAATCCTTAGTTAACAGTTATCATAGAGAAGAAAAAAAAACAAGGACAGCAGAAACATGGAGAAACATGAACCAGGTAGCATAGTCAAACATGACTTTTTAAAAAATACTTTTAGTACCTTTCTGTCTATACCATTTTTATTTAATACTTCTAATCTATCTATCTATCTATCTATCTATCTATCTATCTATCTGCTAGCTAGATAGCTAGCTAGCTATCCTACATAATTGTGTGTACTGCCACCTCTGGCTCACTGTAAGTGAAACTACCAACAGCAAAGGTTGAGTGGATTTGCACAGGCTCTAATTTTACCCGTGGTAGACCACAGATAAGGACTACGCCTGATTTAACCCATGTTGAGATATAGCAAAGTGTCTTTTTACGTTTTTGTACAAAACGCCATAGAAGACAACTGGGGTGCTGCTTTTTCCTTTTTCCAATTTTTCTTTTTTTTTTTTTTTTAATTTACTGGTGTAACAGATCGCAATGGAGCAGAGTGGCAGACTCAGCTGTCGTGGTGAAGCCTGTCCTCAATAGCATGGGTCTGGCGCAGCTGCAACGGGAGCATAAGTGTTTTTCCGCATGCATTACCAACTCCCGTGAGCGTATCACATAGGCAGGCTAACGCGCATGTTTCAAAGTCTTCCGTGCATGTCCATATGCAGAGAATTACTAGGCTAAAAAGTCAAGAAAAATGAACAATGAAGAAGTACAAAAAAACCACAGTTCCCAAACTGCTAATAGAAGACATTACGCATTGGTTGTTGTTGTTGAGAGCCCTGAATCGATAGTTTGGACTTAATTCCAGAACACCGTGTGAACATAGTTTACCATCGAAGCCTGTTCACTCTGGGGGCCAAATTTTTGGGCCAACCTAGCTTAAAACTCATTAACAGAGAAACCTAGTTAACGAAATTGCAGTGTCACAATTAAAAGGGTATTTGATTGCTAATTGGTCATGGACTATTGGTAAACATCCCCAGAACCGTAAACTTCATATCCTATGCCCCCTCTAAAATGTTGCAGGTAGGGATAATTTTTATGACTCAACAGTTTAAATGGAGGTAATTCTTCCAAATATAATGAAAATATTTGTTTTGTCACCCCCTAACCCAAAGCAGCCCTCAATGAAGATCAAACCCGAGAGGCTGCAAATGACACAGAGCCGACGACCGACGGGATCCGGTTGCACATTGCCGCAAAAGGTGTAGCGTGGCCTACGTGACCTCTACTAAGTGTGGCTCATTTACTATCTCATGAGTGGCAATGGTAGCTTCTCTACCAGTAGCACCTGCCGCCCGGCCTTCGGGTGAAGCTGCCATAAATCTGACGCCGTCAAGAGAAAAACGGCAGCGACGCGAGTTTGGCCTTTTGCTCCGTTGGGCTCGGGGTCACGCATTTGGCTTTGCACTTAAAGCTTAGTCGTTCCCATTTACAAGTCCCAAAAGTACTCATTCAAGGGAGCCTCTGCTCTGGAGACCTCTGGGGAACAATTCTTCCACTAGATGTATTTCGACGGACCACCCCCTGTTGGAACACCATTAGCCCGACACGCCGCATCACAGTGACACTCGATTTAGATGTGGATTGTTGGCAGAGACTCTTAAATAGGGGCTTAGGCCTCCAGCGCCGATGAAAGAGAAAGTACAGCGAGGAAAACCAATCCTGGGGGAAAAGCTAGGGATCACAGTATTTCTACCGTGTGGAGAACATTCTGGCAAGGATTTGGCGTTTGGGGAAGCAACTGTAGCCATCATGGAGACAGAGATTGAACCCGACAGGCGTAATGTACTTTGCAAGGTCGTTGGGCTAACACGACCTTAGTTGTCACGCTTAGACTAAATGCTAAGTTGCCTTGTGAACTATAGTTACTCAGTTAACTTTAGCCAGTTTTCATTACAACTGTGTGCTGTGAAATGAGTAGACCATCAACATAACCTTTCATCTGCACTTAGCTTTAACCAGTTTTCAAAACTGAATCAGCAGAGCGACAATGTGAGGTCCAGTCACACGTGCAGTTAGTGTTAGCGTTCGCTAGTGTCCATTACAACCGCATGACATGAATGAGGAGATGATTGACAACTTGACATACAGTACACAGTGTTAGGCAGCTTCCGTTACGGCTGCGTGTCAAGAAATGTGTAAATCACTCACTGAAAATTGCCGTTCGCTTTCGTCAGTGCCCATTACTACCGAAAGCTGTGAAAAGACTAGACCATAAATGTAAGTCGAAATGCAAGTTAGCGTTGACTTTAGCCAGCTAGCATTACTGTGTCTTGCCCCTTTCGCGCTGATCAGCTCCACTCCAAGACCGAGTTACTGTATTGCCAGTAAACTAAATCATATATTATACCAAGACAAATTTTGAAATTTTAGTAAGGGTCCTAATATTGATCCCTGTGGTGCGCCATGAAGGAATAGCATCTGTCATAACATCCTACATGGTTCTCTGTATGGCTCATGGTTTGGTTAAAGTCTAATATGTCTGGTAAAGGTGACTCTTAATAATAATAAGTTGACCTTCAATAAAAACCAGTCCTTGAATCTAATTTCTTCATTTAAACCGGCACAATAGATTCATCACGAGAACGCTCATTTGTGAGTATAGGTGGCCAAAGTCCAAATCACACTGGACATGCCGAAAGCATGTTTGGGACAGAGGGTCCCCCACTATATGGTTTCAAGGAATTGCACGCTCGCCAAGCCCTGCTCTACTTTTGTCTCCTCATTTGCCCGCTAATCAAAGTGGGCTTTTGCACATAATCGCGGCTCTGTCGGGACCCGTCTTTAGTTTCCCAAATTTTTCTTGGTGACGTGCGAGTTTCGACGAGCGAGGGGGCCATCCAAGCCCTTGGCCGAAATACGGAGAAGGTGATAATAGACTGCGGCCGGGGTGTGTGGTCACGGAGGCCCTCTGAAGCCACGGGCCAGCTGTCTTGGCATGCGTGCTCATCTCCGCAACCGCCTGCCGGGCCCACCGTGTTGACAACAAAGAGGACAAGAGAGACATCCATCTTGTCTTTTGACAGGTGTCAGATGACTGGACAGTTGTGGCCACCTTATAGGATCGGGAAGAGGAATAAGGATGGAATGGCCCAAGGTCTTTGATTACTTCCCAAATGCAATTCTTGAGAGGAATTTTCGGAAGCGCCAAAGCCAACAAGACGACGAACCCAGAATTATAATGGCCCTCAACACTTTCTTGGTTTGTCGGTGATGAATGACTGGATTTTCCTTGATGATCTTTCACATTTTAAAAATCAGCTAAGATGACAGCCGAAACATATGAGAAGTTAAGCACAGGTATGCGTGATGCCCTGCTGAGGAGAACAGTCATACGTTCTAAACTAAAAGGAGTTCCTTATTTTGTTATTTAGACAAAGTTACTTTTACCTGTAAACGCCACCAACACATAAAGTACCTTTTTGTGAAACAATCGAGTCTTTTCTTCAGATTGGACGATGATTCATGGTACAGCCAGTGAGAGACGCTTGGATATTTACAAGCGGTAACAACAACCAGATGCTCCAAAACGGAGGAAGTTTTACATAAAAGGGAAGGATTTACCACACAGCCAGTTTGTTTTTGCCGTCTACAGAGCAGATCCCGTACGAGGCTTCACCTGATGAGAGAACATTCTATTGTTTGTACTGCAGGAGCAATACTACTTGGCAGAGATGGCAGAAGTACTCACACTATGTAGACGTATAGATACTTGTGTAAAAAACAGAAGTGTCGTATTTTCCGCATCGTATGGCACACCCTATTATTAGGGATGGTCCCAACCCATACGTATCATATTAACACAATAGGTAATGCTCTATAATTGGTTTATCACTGCTTGCATAGGTATTACAGATTGTTTTTTTTTTTATTAGTTTATTACTGCCAGCATATGTGCTGTACGTTTCCCTTCCCTTACGTCCCCGTGTTAGCAAAAAATGGTCCAACAGTCTGTCAAGTGGACGGCTAACCAAACGATAACATTTTTACAGATTTTGGGACTTTAGGATTGGAGGGAAACTGTCGATTCTTATTTGCACCTCACAGTACGGAATATATTGTAATCCTGTACTCCAAATCTGTACAAATATATTTTAAAAACAGGCTTTGAAATGTACACTTAATTTAGCTAGCAATAGCTCTATCGTAATGCGACGAAAAAGTCTTCCACACAAAATGCTAAATGAACTAATCAAAATTGAAACCTCCACTTCAGTCTTTAATTTCTTAAAGATTAAACTATACACACATACTAGCATGGTGGAACATCAGAATCGTGAAGTTTTTGGTACGGAAGGCGGGAAGAATCATGAATTATTGTCCTAGTCGACAAAAAAATGCTCCTTGCGCCAAGCTAGCTCAACAGTACATAACTAAAGCTGCTCGTATTTACATCTTGTCTGTCGTCGGGTTAAAAAAAGGTAACGACTCTAATCTGTCAAGGTGAGAAGTAGAAAGTACAGATCTGTTTTCAAATGTTACTGAACAAAACACTCAAGTAAAGTGCAGTTAAAGTACAGTAAAAATCTTACTAATGTCCAGAATTTATCACGCCTGCTCAAGACAAGTGTCCCTCAAGGGAGTTGAGTTAGGAGGTGCAATGCTGAAAGACCGTTAGCGCGAAGATGGACACCTCCAACAGGTGGCGAGCCCGAGATAAAAAGTAGGGGGGAGGGGGGGGGGGGTGCTGTGTACCGCTTTATCCAAACACAAGAGCGAGACGGAGATGGCGTGGAGGGGACTTGCTGAAAATAGCCTAGCGTGGTATCACGAGCGTCCAGACGGCAGGCAGGTTAACAGCCCATTGAGACGGATCAGAGGGGGTTAAAAGTTTCATTGTAGATGCAGTATGGATCACGCATAACATTCAGAACTTGAAGGGTAAATTGGCGGTGGATTCCTTTGCATAAAAAGTTGATTATGTTTCAATGACAATGAGTTCTTTGTCTGTGACGGACTTTGAACATGGATCCAGGAAGGAGGGCACAATACTCAAAGCGCATACTCATTTCCAATGCAAATATAGACGCAGCACTTTTTTTGTTCTCCTTAACACTTTAGCCCCAAGTCAGAAGAGAATTTGCCGCCTTTGAAAGGCTCTCCTGCAGCGTTCACACAACCCGTAACGATTAATTAAAACTTCATGCATGGTGGTCTCTCTTGTTTATTCTGTAAATTTTGTCTGCGTTGTGAGTTTTCGTCATAAATGAGGCGTCAGTCCAATCATTTTCTACACTATTTGCACACTCATTAGGATTGGGGTCTAGAATGAGGTAAACAAATGGAAATATCTGAGCAAATGTTTTGATTTTACTTTCCTTTTGATTATTAAAACATTTCTCTGTTTTCACAGACGTATGTTGAGGAGGAAGATTTGTTTTTCTCAAAATGTATGCAACCTTGCTACTAAGCTTCTCTTTTTAGCCATCTAGAAGAAGAAGAATAGAAAATTGAGCGACGTGACTCAGCAGAAATGACCATTTATTTTTGGGAATCTGACGATGGGTCTTCCTTTTCTTTAATGTTTTTCAACCCCTTATGCAAATTAAAAGGAATGTGTTGTTTAAGCTAAGTTTGCTCTTGATCTGTAAGCATAGTAGCTAACAGAGTTAGCATATGCTTTTAACACTTGTGGCATTATGTTACAAATTATGGAAATTCCTTGGAGTTTTTTATGATATAAAAGAATCATTGGGAAAAAAATACTAGTGAGCTGAAGTGATTACACGTTAAAGATGATTAAAACATGTCAAATTTCAAAATGCAACGATCCTGACATTTCTATATGATTGTAGCGGGACGTGTGCGATTTTGTGTACAAAAATAATTATCGTCCAAATTTTGGACTATATAAGACCATTATGATTAAAATTTTTGAGATGCATTTTAATAGGATTTATGACTGATTTTCTAGTGATTTTTGCAACATTTCATTGAGTGGCAGTCAAACTGTGTCAGCAAAGAGAAAATTCTTTGACTTGTGTTTCACCTCAAGTCAGTAGGTGGTGGTAGAGACCAGTTGACGGCTAAAGTGTCATCATCATGTCACAGGCTACAAAAACCATACCATTTTTCTTTTTTAACCTTTAAGCTACATATGTATGGATAGAACCGATGCGTCTGAACAACAACAAAAAACGATATTCATTCATAACTTTAATTAGCAAAGTGCGTGCACAAGGGTTTTAAACAAAACCTCAGACATCAGCATCGATTGACAAACGTGTCACTGCAATTTAGTCGTCAGATAAAATTAAGCAGCCTAAACGGACAAATTTGATGTGTGCATTTCATTCACAAGTTCTACGTGGCATGTTGGCAGCATCCGAACCCCCTTGATGAAATTGTCAGCCTCTATTAGGAGTGAAAGATAATCATCAGTGCAGTTGAGCCCCAGCTTTGGCCACAGTGTAGTGCAGACGTAACATCAACAATACGAGGAACATTCCACAGGAAGTGCACATGAACTCCATGCCTTGCATTGCATGGCTAATATAGAAGCAAATGAGCCGAGATGATGACAACATCAAAACAGTCGTACAGCAGACTATTAAACAGGAACAATGCAAACGTTCTCAGTATCCATTTAGCCGTCAACTGATAAGCTGCCGCACTTTATAAAACCTACCGCAATGAAAAGAATCCATGTCGGCAAAGCAAATCCCTTGCCCGGGTCAATATGGTGACGGTTTAACGATGAACGTGTCCATGTTTTTGGGGCAATTTAGAAAATCCTTTAATAGAGGCCTTGAATGACTCACGTCTAAGCTAAAATTGCCGCTTCCGCGCGCAGCAGTCATCCAGGAACAGGAAAATTACAAGCATCAATTTTCGATTGTGCCAGTCAAACGCTGGGCCCATATAGGCAGCTTTTCACACTAACATTCACACCTATGGACAATGTACCGCATTTTCCGCACTATAAGGCGCGCCGGATTATAAGGAGCACCCTCAATTAATGACATATTTTCAAAGTTTTTCCATTTATAAGGCGCACCCTCAATTAATGACACATTTTCAAACTTTTTCAATCACAATATAGTAATACTCAAAGTAATAACAATCATAACTCAATAACTCTAAACTCTCAATACCATAATAACTCAATGTCAATATGACCAACTTTGTTCAACTGTAAACACACAAAAGAAACAGGTGAAGCTTACTTTATCAGTCCATTCCCTATCTACGAATCCCAATCTCAAGATTGATCCATATATAAGGCGCACCTGACTATAAGGCGCACCATCAGCTTTTGAAAAAAAGGAAGACTTGTAGGTGCGCCTTATAGTGCGGAAAATACAGTAGTCATCAGTCAACCTCAGTACTAAGGGTGCGCATACCCCCTAATACATTTGTATCTTGATTTATTCTGAAGTGGAACAATTTTATTCTCCTCGATTCAATACAATTTGAACAGTTTCACGTTTTGTTATTAGTGTGTGTGTGTATATATATTGGGTGTGTAAATTGGTTGTTGGTCTCTGTGTGCCCTGTGATTGGCTGGCAGCCAGTTCAGGGTGTCCCCCGCCTACTGCTCACAGTCAGCTGGGATAGGCACCAGCAGGCCTGCTACCCTAAGGACAATCGGCTGGAGAAAACGGATGGATGGATGTATCTTCCGTATTTATTTTGAACATGTCTTTCCACAGTATGCCACGGAGAATCTTGAATGGATGAAGTGACGCGCTCATTGCTAATATTGCACAACTGCAGTGAATTAGCAGCCCCGCTTTCATCCGTGATCCAGAAGCTGTTGCTTTTTGCTTCCAGCGCACAGGAAAAACACTGTTGGCTAACCACCCGCAGACTTTGTCATCCTTGTGGCTAAGACCAGGTTAAGCCAAAATTCTCAATTACCAGCATGTGTCGCATGAGCAATACGATGATTGGAATTGAACATTTTTTGTTTCAGCTTTTTGATTTTGTATTTGTGTGCTGTTTCATTTAACAAAATCATACTAATCCATGCCGAATCCATTTAAAATATGCATGCAGTATATAAACAAATGTGAATAGAGTATATTAAAAAACTTGGGTCTTTTTGGATGGGAACGACATTCTCATACGCAAAAGCAGTTTGAGGCCACGCCCCCTTTTTGGTTACATACACACACGCACACTCCCAGTGACACACGCGAGCGACCAGAAGTGAGCCCGTCAAGCCTGCAGATTACACGCGCGCGAGGAGCTCTGCAACGGGACCGCTTTTGACGTATTTAGGTGCTGTTGAAAATATGAGGCAACATCAACGCAGAACTAACAAACTGACTGGTAAGTGACTCCTCTGTCCTTTTATTAATGATGACTTTGACATAACATGACATATTTAGAACGCTGCAATCAATTAGGAGTAAGTGTGCAGTGACGTGCGGGCAGGGCAATTAGAGGAGGGAGGAAAATGATTTGTGAAGTGAGCTGCGTGAGTTTCCCTTTGTGGTGAAAAAGGAGTGAGAAGGAGCTCCAACAAGTACACCATTAAACTCATTGCAATGCTTCTCAACACGTGGGAGGCGAGTTTGGAAACGGGGTGCACACTGGGTGTCTGGAGTCATGTAGATATTTTTTTTCATGTGCTTTTTCATTTAGTTTTTTTGTTGGGGGGATGTGTAATTTTTTTTTTTTTTTAATTACTATTGAGTTCCTTAAATTTAGAATGCAAACTTTCCTTTTCATTACAGGATGGCGCCTGCAGATTTGCATATATACCCACTGAATATGCATCAGTGTTTTATTGATCTTAAAAAAAAATAGATATTTGTATATATATTTATTCATTTTACAATTTATTAATACATTTAATAATTTTATATGCAGCATGTTCCAATAGTCTTGTGCAGATTTTGACATGGAATATTATTTCAAAAGCTATTTGGGATATCATATTACACCTGACATACTCTGAAACAATTTAATCTCAGGTTTATGCAGAATTTTTCAAGGTGTTCAATGAGAAGAAAAATTACAGGATGCAAAACACATTTTTTGGTTGAGTGAACGCCCTAGCTGGATCTAAAAAAAAACCATGAAAAATCCTGAGTATTATATTTATTAAAAAAAAAGAGAGAAGCTTTAAAATGGTACCAGTTGCATCTGATTACAATTCAGAGTTCAGTACATATGAGAACTTGAAACGTGCCCAAGACTTTTGGAACACCCTGTTCTTGTACGTTTTTATTTTTATATTCAAATTTGTCTCTTTTTTTTTTTTTGACTTGTACTGCTTAAATTGTTTTTGTTTTTTTTTTGCTGTTCCCACATTTTAATTCATGAATATATTTTGTATCATTTTTAAAACCTCAACTTCCTTGTTTTTTTTTTTACATGCAGTATATATTACTAGATCAATTTTCAAAAAGTAAAATACATTTTTCAAATATTACATAAAAATATTACAGTAAACTAAATGGTAATACAAGGTGGACTGTTTCAAGTTTGT
Source organism: Hippichthys cyanospilos (assembly GCF_059441005.1). Taxonomy (NCBI): domain Eukaryota; kingdom Metazoa; phylum Chordata; class Actinopteri; order Syngnathiformes; family Syngnathidae; genus Hippichthys; species Hippichthys cyanospilos. The sequence continues at coordinate 21,240,851 of NC_142371.1, forward strand.
ATTATTGTGGGCGTTTTTTCTTTCCAGTTAGTTGTGAAATTAGGTACCCACTCCACCTTAAACAAACATAGTCACATGTTCAAATATAATCACAGGGATTGCATTTAATCTTTTTTTTTCCCCAAAAAAATCTCCTCCTTCCCCAGTTTGTGTGGACAAATGTAAGTCTCTTCTTTGGGGTCCACTCATGTTAAAGAATCTCATTTCCTGTTGGGATACACCATTTACTTTGATCTGCTTTGATAAAGACCAGCTGTCCATGAGAACACACACATGCACATTCACACAATGATAAGGAGTGTCTGTATTTACATATGCTGGCAGACTTGCGGTCTATTAATGTGTTTTCATTTTGCTTCGGTGTCCTGTTACAGTTGCTGATATGATAAACATAAAACCATACGAGTCTGTAACACTGAGCTTATTGTTTGGTAGAGGCAACACTAATGCTACACCGCATTACATAAATTCGCAGATAAAAACGATGAAATCGGCCTCGACTGGATGTCAAGTTTCACACTACACAAATGTTTAACGCGGGTTAGGGTTAGGGTTAGCTTGTTGCCCGCCCTCCATGACCCTTTGGGTTAGCAACATCTTATCTCCACGCAGACTACAAGTCCCAAAGGGAAACGAGAATGGCAACCGTGCATATTTTGCAAGTATAAAGCTATAACTCATCGCCGGCCTGTTGCCGGCAGACCAAAATAGAGAGGAGCCACTTCAGCTGATGGCGTCCATCTCGTGCGCGAACACGGCGACGACAGATGCGCCGGGAAGTGAGTCAACGCGGGGATGCCTGCGTGACACTCGGCCGGACTTTAAAAACGAACAAGCGTACGCGTTCGACGAGCGATAAGAAGGTTATCATCCTCTCGTAGGAAGATTTGAATGGAATGGAGGGAGAAAACGCCGTCAAGGCAGATGACAGTTAGAAGTTAAAGACCAGAAGGCGAGTTAAGTTGAATTAAAAAGATTTCAAAATAAAAAAATTAAAAAATGCGCAAAAATGGAAAAAAAATTAAAAAAGCAAAAAAGTACATTATACAGTACTGTTGTATTCATCGAATAACTAAGTAATATTATTTAATAACTATGTTTAGAATTCTTCAAGCGTTAGAGTTTGTGACGTTTGTTATCTTATTTTGAAATGCATGCTTTTAATTTGTCGGGTCGCGTTGCATTTCCTTTCGTTTCCTTGCGTCATTCGGCTCGTTACGGTGAAGTAGTGAATGACAACGTTAGCTCGTATTTAGCGTTTATTATCATTTATGTTGATAACGCACGCTACTGCCTATGTTTAGTAAGCGATGAGTGTTTATTCTGTTTATGTGTTCGTTTGTGTAGAGGTTGCACTTTATACTTAGTAGTTGTTAGTTGTTGCTAACCCGCTAATGTCGGTTAAAAATACAGTAAATTCATAGATTAAGTGTGTATATGTTAGTTGACTGACTTTAAGATTGTTGTTGATTTATTATTCAACAGATACTACATGATACACCATACATGAGCCAAAATAAATGTGAAGTTCAACGTGATGACTTGCGTACTCTTTCATCGGAGTCTTAGCACGGATAACCAGTCCTGAGAACAAATTCTCAACAAACTAAGTAATATTAGTTATTTAATGAATATACAATAATGTTAATAGGGGTAATGTCATGTTAAATAATAGGAGAAAGGAAATAAAATATGCAAAAAATACAAAAAGAAAGGATCGTTTATGGTTACTGCGGCTATATTGGGGAGTACATAGAAATCTAGGAACTGATACCCTACTTGGCGGGTTTCAGACTTCGCGGGGGGGTTAACCCCCCTCATTAACAGCGAAGTAGGGGGGATCACTGTATATGACTTATACATCTACAAGTACAGGGGACGTCGCTGCGTGTTAGTGAGTCTGAAGCCGTTTTTGAGCATTACAGAAAGAGTTCGTGGGGGTTTCAGCAAGAGCTAAGAATGTTCCACCATAAAACCAAAAAAAAAAAAGTAAAACAGGTCAATTAGTAAATAGCAGAACGGAAATAAGTATGTACGCACATTAATCAATAGTTCATTTGTCCAGAGCTTCTTACTTTAGGACTATACTGGCATTGAACTGGGGTCCAACAAAGAAGTATGCTGCGATACGGGACCTCCCCAGAGCTCTCAGCAGAACTCTAAAAAAAGTCAGACTGAAGCAAGGCAGTTGTTTTCATTTAATAAGGCAAGCGAGCACAAAGCTGCCCGGCTTATCTTCTCTGAAGCACTGTTGTCCATCCTACCGGCGTCGGAGTGTTTTGGCGGGAGTGAAAGGGTTGTTCCATTTAAGTAAACCAGAAATTGCTCTAATGGACAGTTGTAGGGTATCGTCCTAACAACATGACAGGCTAGCGAGCACGGGGGTACATTAAGAAGGCAATTGGGGTTACAGCTGCCCGCAGTGGCATGCCGGCCAAAATGATCAAGTCCTTGAACCCAGTGGACTGTTTGTTCTTGAGCACTTAAAGCTGTGTATCGGGTTGCAGGTCCATTGTTGATTACGTGAAATTAAACTACAGCTGTTATGCTATCTATGCAAGGACTATTTAGATCCGCATTGTCTTAGTCCCGGATTTACGATGAAGTTCCGTTCCGGTGACGCAAGCTCATAGGAAATTGTATGTGGGGTTACCATTGCCATAATCAGTCAAAAGTGTAGCAATTTTTTCAAAAAGAAGTTTGCCTATCCTGACAGTAGAACTACTGAACTGAGGAAGTCTTGGACTTATTTCAAAACCACCTCTTAGAAATCAACTTTCTGGGTGTGGAATTTTGGAGCTATACACCAATGAAACAACAGCTCCTTACAGTTATTTTCTGTTGTCGGGGCGCTTGTAAATTAAGGTGCTATTATACCGAAAGACCAATACCTATCTATTGTATTTTACGCTAATTCTGACCTTGTTCACGAAACATGAAGCGTCGGTTTTCGTCCCTTTATAAAAGCTATCCAAGAGCACTTTCTTCCCTAGAGTTTATCGCTAATTATTCCTGCTACTGTGAGTGTCATCAAGCTGTCGAATGCGAGGTCTTTAGCAAGGTCCCTTCTGTTGTTTTGAATCCATTAGAAGGCCCTCACATGTTTGGTAGCGGTACGCGTTTGTGAGCAAATCCAGAGTTGACTGATTAAAAGGCCAAACACGCCACAGGCTCCCTTAAGAGGCTAAAATCTCAGTGATTAGGCTGCTGACAGTATGTTGTGAAGCCCGAGGAACAGCTGGACGTAGTTATCGATTGAGAGCATTGAAACAGACGAAACGACTCTGGGACTGAGCTTTAACGACGTGACAGGAAAGAAGTTATGTATTGGATAAGTACGAGACAAAATACGGATAGTTTCTAGTCTATCCTGCTTTAAATTGCATAAAAAAATGTGGCCACAAGCAAGTGGATCTTCTGAGTTTAATGATTGGGCCTGTCTCACTCTGAACCTGAAAAACGTTCTCGCTGTGAGGCGACAGCGCTGACCACTGCTAAATGTGGCGTTTGCAAGAAAGGGTTCTAACTGTAGATCGCAGGCTCTGGCAATTTGTGAAAGCAAGCTTATTGACACTTCCTTTGCAAAGTCCAGATGTTCCATAACACCACTACTGTCATTCAAGTGAACATCTCCAAGGGGGATCTGATACGTAAAGAAGAAAAACAGTCCACCATTTTACAACTGAGAGGAGCACATGTGAATGTCACGCTCTTGAAATACGCAGGCTAAACCGAGTGGATGCTCGGTTGAGGCCTTCAGGAAATTGCACCCTAAAAGCCAATGACAACAAAGTGCCAGGAACGGGGCGAGCGACGTGCTTATGAAGGAGGAGAAAAAAAAGGGGGTGTGGAAGCGGGGGGGAAGACGGATCAGTTTCGATACTTTCCAAAATAGTAGCAAGGATCTACACTGGGGCCACCAATGTGATAGTGACTTATCAAATACCACATGTACACTATGCACTCGGTAGTTCATTCTATCTGAACTCTATCAAGATGGCTTGTGATATGATCCCTTGCAGACCTCTGCCAAAAAAACCTAGAGTTAATTCTCTTTCGAGTATTGTGTTATCTTCGGGGTTCGGAGAGCTCAACGCTCACCATTATTGCAGATGCCGTTGAATTATGTTGTGCGCTAGCTTAATGCGGCATGAAAATACATTCGATGGCAGCCTGTTTACTCCGGACGTCGCCAAAATGAATTCCGAAGTCACGTGCGATGAGAGCAAACAAATATGGTGGGCTCGTCTGACGTTAACTCCTAAAGTCGGTGTTTTTGGGCTTTCGGATTCAGATACTCGGATTTATGCGTGACAAAAAAATTATAGGCTAGAATGATCGGTTGCGCAGGGGCCGACTTCAGTTTTTAGACTTGGTGTAAATTACCGTGCAATTTTCTGCGGCAGAGACAATGGTGAGTGGTGAGCCGTGGTCAGGTGACCGGGGGAAGCACGCCCCTTTTGCAAATGAGGAGCAGTGACTAAATAAAAACAACATGTGTTTGATGCCTGACACTACTAGGCACTGCTTTCCAATCTCTTTATAGGCCGTTTCTCTACTCTAGGTTATTTTCAACAGCTACTTTTTTTTCAGTTGGAAGTTACTTTCATGGATGGTTTTGCTCTCTGAAAATTCAGATTTTAACTCCTGAATATCACTGACCACCACAAGATATTCTACTGCTTATTAGGTTTGTGTTTTTTTTTGCCATTTTAAAAACACACTGACCAGAATGGAATACTTTTTTTGCTCCATCAAAGTTTGAGGTGCCTGGCCTGCCGGTTGGAATGTCCAGAGCCACGAGATCCGCCTCTCGGTCTCGGAGCCACTCGAGATCCCGATCCCGATCCCGCTCCAGATCCCGTTCTACCTCGCGGTCTCAAAGAAGTCACTCACGATCCCGCTCCAGGAGACATCGTTATAGGTAGGGTTGACCGATTTGCATGACTTGTAAAAAAAATGGTTATGTTGTGTTGTGTTGTCTTGGGGTGATAACATTTTATAGCTTTTCCCCAATCGATCTTGCCATTGGGCATCCCTCCACTCATTACCGGCAAGCATAGAGTCAAACAGGATTTGAGTAGAGCCCTCCTCCTCTGTTTGGCCCATGTGACACAGCTGGAGTGTAAGCGCAACTCACTGCCATTAAGTGTGCAGAGCAGCTCAGTGTGCTGCCTTGTGAATCTCTCGGTATTCCAATGAAAAAAAGGACGCGGTGAGTTCTTTTTTTTTTTGTTTTTGCATTTTGACGATGCTTAATATCACTTTCATATGTCCCGTGCTTTTTATGTTGCCAATCCTGAGGTGGATTTGTTTATTTAGGCATACTTGGTTTGTAGAGTTCAGTCGTATAACATTTCCATTGATTGTGAAACTACAGTAGGAGCACAATACTAAGCGCTGTAAAAGGGGGGGTGAAAAAGTATTGATGTCTGCACCAAAAGGCTGAAACATAAAATGCTAATGTCTACACCAGATGTGAAACATCAATAACATCAACTGCACCGGTGGGGAGTCCAGAAATGTGGTTAGCTTTGCACGGACATATTATAGCGATAACATACCATAGGATCGTGGAAATGAATTGCAAACTACTGTAGTGTATATTTTATGCTGAGGCTAGAACGCTGCCCATAACAGGAGCACCAGAGCCACCGTGTGGACCATTGTGTCACTACATGTTAGTCTTCTGAAAGTCCGTTTTTTCTACATAACTGAGGAGGTCCTGGACTATTAAGAAATCACGTTGGAAAATCTTGCATGAGGGATTTATAATCATCCACGTAGTAATTGGGGGGACTATAGAGCTGTCACTGATCAAATAAATGATGGCTCTGTTAGCAAGGGAGTGAAGTGGTACAAACTTTGCGGAAAAACATTTCATGGGTCTTTGATTCCAAATGTAGCACAGCTTGAAAACAAACAACACAACGATAAAATTGGAATATGGGACAACCAATCGTAAAACCCTTGTTTGGGTTATGGACCAGCATAACTCTGAGGGACAAACGGTACTTCATAGGGTGTCTAGAAATGAAATGTGACCCAAATCCAGATGTCGAGAAAGAACACACAATCTGTACTACATATGTTTTGACAGCCTTAAAGGTTGTTGTGAAAGCACTATATTAATACAGATGCGTTGAGTTTAAAGCTGTAAAAAAATCTATCTTTTTAGAATCAATTGTCCTAACGAATAATTCAGCGATCACTCAAGTAATTGCCTCTTTTCTTATTCTTCTAGCTCGAGGTCACGGTCTCGATCAAGGTCCCGATCAAGATCTCAATCGCCGTTTTATAACCGTGATAAGAAATACCAGAACAGCCGTGAATTTCGGGGCTATCACCGCGGCTTCCGGAGGCCGTACAACTTCCGAGGCAGAGGAAGGGGCTACTTCTCACGTGGACGATACCAACGTGGCGGCGGCGGCGGAGGCGGAAGAGGCTACAACAACAACAACAACAGCAATAATTACCGTAACAACTGGAAAAACTACAAACATATTCCCCAGAAGCAGCAAAAGCAGCAGCACCAAAACCAGTCCCGAGGGCGATCGTACCTGCAGAAATTTTCCGGGAGCCCCCCTCATCCCGGACACTCCCGTCATTCAGACAGATCCATTTCTCCATTATCCAGGCAATCTCAGCATTCTAATGCTTCCTCTCATTGCTCTTCTCCCAAAGCCCCTTTGGTGGCTAATCAGAGTTCCAACAATGTACAAGAAGAGCTTCAGGCTCAGAGGCCTCAGAACGAAGGGGCAGATGGGGAGCAATTAGAGGCTGCAAATGCCCAAGAAGCTCAAAATGCTGCAGCAACTGAGGGGGGCTGGCGAGTCCTGATGGAATGCAACAGCAGTCCAAAGAAAGCCAGTCAAGAAAATCCTGCTGTCAATGTTCAGAACAGCCAGAACTCAAACCTGGCTGGTACCTCATCCCAGAACCCAAATGATGGCGCCTCCTCTTGGCAGACTGTGTGTAATGCACCATCTCCAAAAATGTCACAGGAGGCGTTAAACCAAATGCTTTCCAGCCTTGACATATTCAAGAGCGAGGAATTCCCAGAAGGAGATAAAACTGCCATTTCCATTGCTTTTAGAGAGTAAGACCGGTTTTATTCTTACGTTGTTGATAACCATCTTTTCTTGGCATGCATGTAGAGCTGTTGTAGATCAAGTTATGGAGTGCGCTGCATTGTGTTAGCTCTGTCTCTCTTTTTGTGGCACCTTTGTTCAGGTTTCTGAAGGAGCACAGTAACAAGCCAAACCCCACTTGGGAAAACAGGAGCACAGAGGAGACTACTGTAGATGAGGAGAAAACCAATATAAATGGTCCACCAGCAGGGGTCACCGAGCCGCCGTCAAAGCGCTCCAAAGAAGACCTGAATGGCAAAGTGGCTTTGAATCATTTACTGAAAGATTCTCCTTCTCCATCTGATGATGAGGAGGAAGAAATGTTCCTCAAGCCTCACTCCCAGTCGATAGACAAAGACGGGGACATCGGCAGCGCTGATTCAAATGTTGTTCGGTCGTCAAAAGAGCCGTTGGACAAGCGCGTTGACAGATGGCAAAGCGTGGCCTCCTCACAGAGAGCCGACAGTGAATCTGACGTCCGGGGACAGGAGAGGTACGGTGCTCATAAACCCGCTGCCAATAATCGGCGGGAAACGTCGGGAGCCTTTGAAGATATGGGTTGCAAACCGAGCAAAAATTCAAAATCTCCCTCGACGCCATCCCTCGCGCCGCTGTTGAGGCGAAACTCTGACAGAGAGATGTTTATGATGGCAGACGACGACATGTCGCTGCAGTCCTTGAGGAAACCTGAGACCAAGATTAATGTCAGAATGGATTTCCTTGGAGACAGCTTGATAGGGTAAATTGTGATTTTCTTTGTTATGAATCTACTGCTGCATATTGCATTTGACGCAACATCATTTCTACCGCGTGCAGCACTTCAGAGATTTTAGCTCAGGAACGACAGTTGTCTCAGGACCTGGTGCAATCCTCAAAGAGGGGCCAGGAGTTCCGCTCCATCTTTCAACACGTTCAGACGGCTCCGATCCAGAGAACCCCCGCCGAGCTGTTTGCTCAGCACATTGTGGCCATCTTGCATCACATCAGAGGTGAGTTCAGACGGTACTGGAAGCTTTGACGTTTAATCCATGCATTGTATTGAAAACAGGAATGCTCAGTCTTGACAAAAAAAACCCCTTGATGAATCTTTTTTTTTTCCCTCAAAAATATGTCTCCTCAAAAGCAAATGATTCTGAGTAGAACTTGAAGAATATTAATGTTAGACCCAAGGGTGTGCCTCAACCAGCCTTTTGGACGTTGTCTCCTCACCAGCAAACAGGAGTCCTTGTGAATGGTTGTTTGTCTTTTTGGGATTGGATGACAACCAGTTCAAGGTGTAGGCTCTAGCTCCTTCAACCCTAATGAGTTGCCATAAGAAGTTGTTTATCTGTTCTCGCTGAATTACCACATTCTCAAGGGGCTTCACAGGTAAAGAGAAATCATAGATAGCATCACACAGAACATTGCAAGTGCATGACGGCATCCTCTGAACAAAGCTACCAGAGGAGGAAAGAAAACCTCAAAAACCACATCTGGAGAAAATAAGAAACCGTCAAACACAACTGGGGTCGGCCCCCTTCCAAGCCCAACGGGTTGCACTTGATGCTGAGTGCCAAAAATAACACATTGTGCCATATTTAGCAGTAAGCGTCCAATGTTAAGATGCCATTACGCCAGGAGATCGGGCAAGATCCTCTTCATAATCCTGCCCAGCGGATCCATCCCCAAAAAAGCGCGTCAGTGGATCGCCATCTCAAAACACGCACCGAAAACATGAGAAAAGCATCCCCGTTTTTTTGAGGTGACAATTGTAAACTAAGGACCGGTGTGAAAAGAAATCGCTCCTCCTCTTTAAAGTCTTACAGCAACGCTCAATGACGACAATGTTTTTTTTTTCCGATTATTCCGGGAAAAAAAACTGACGCGGTGATCCATATTCTTTGCATGCAATCAAACGCAGAATGGACAAATAATGCCTTCGCTCTTCACGCAGCTCAGCACTTTGCGTCTTCCCGAATGACCCTTAACGAGCGATTCACCATGTACCAAAGGCAAGCTGCAGAGAGGGAGAGCATGAAGCCCAGAAAAAGCCCAGAGATTCACAGGTAGAGTTGCCCTCGTGAGTGAACAACTCTCACCCTTCAGTGTGCTGTGGCTTCATCTCCTATTTTAAAAGCAGCCTTCAGGTATTTCTCTCCACTGTTCTACCTGAACTGTTGTTTGTTATCTTTCCGGGTGGAGGTCAGTCCTCATTCTTCATCGTCCTGTCCGATGTTGTCTTCATAGCTCAACGTGGAACCCGGCGCCGCACCGCATGGTGTCTTAATAGTTTTCTTGTGTCATCCCTTGCAGGAGAATTGACGTATCACCAAGTGCTTTTAAGAAACACTCTCAGATTTTTGAGGCAATGAAAAGCTCAGAGGATTGCACTAAAAAGGTGACTGAATATTTTGCACTATGACGTATAGATGGGGGCGAACGAAAGAGCGAAGCAGTGAGCACGCCGGACGCCTTTAGAGTGCTGGCCCTCCCATGAATGAGTGACAATGTGGCGTTTTGACTTTCTGTTGTGAGTCGGTTATTATGTTGGCACGAGCCTAACCTGAGGCTAATGAATAAGATAAAAGTCAAAACGTGGATGCCGCCGTGCCCAAGCTGTTCAAGGGACTAATTGTCTTTGTAAGTATCAAAACAATGGAAATATCCAACAAATACTAGCACATTGAAACTCTGATTATAATAACGTCTGGGAGAAAATGAATGATGTCATTACATTGATTGTTTCGCACCAAAGTGATTTGATACCAATTCGTCGACATTGGTGACGATTTAAAAGTCGTGGCTGGTTTTGAGTTTATCGCAATTAGAAGTCGAGAGCGACTGCTTCGGATTGGATAATATCACTGTTCTCCGGTACATACTGTAGACACCAACGTTGACACCGACCTTGTAAGGAGATCCGAGGGTAGTCCATGTCCAAGCAGGTGCTGTTCATTTCTTTCAATGAGCATCTGAAAAAAAAAAAAAAACAATTTTAAACAAATCTTAATCTTGCCAATCTTTGAATGAAGACCATCAAGGTAAAAAAACAAACAAAAATAGTCTCAGATTAAAAATAGAAGCTTAAAAACAAGCCAAACTGAAGACTGATTTTACAAGACTGTTTACCGTGGTTGTATTCACACCTTACTTAGTCCTGGTTCTCATAGACGGTTCATCTTATTTTATGAACCATTTAAGCAGATTAAACAGCATCTGCATGCTAATCCAAAGCCTGTCCACGACACTGTGCTCTGCGTTGCATTGCTCAGGACGTCGAGGAAAAAAACAAGGGTGACCCAATGGACCTGCGCTTGGATATCGAACGTCGTAAGAAATACTCCAGCCGTGGAAGAGATCACGATCAAGATGGGGTTGGAGATTCCCCGGATACTAGTCGAGAGAAATCTGAGGAAAAGTTCTCCAAGAAATCAAAGTACGTGAAACAGCCCCATCCTTTTTATATTTTCTAATAAGATTGCGGGACGTTGCTGGAATGTGCGCGTACCATTTTCGCCTGTAGGACCAGTGAAAGCAAGTGCTCTCGCTCCAGGTCGTCATCCTCCTCATCCTCCACCAAGTCCCATGTTGATGATGTGCCTAAGCCTGAGCTCCAAAACGACTGCTTTAACAGGGACCGTCTTGCTTCCGGCGAGATTCCTGTGGACAAAGAAACCCCGTGGAAAGGCTTCGTAAGTTCCATTTCTTTGTTTTCTACTGCGATAACGCGGGCTGGGCAATATGTTAAATACATTAACTCAGTGAATGAGTTAATGTATTTAACATATTGCCCAGCCCTCGTTATCGCCAGTAAAAATGAATTTTTGCCATCTATGGTCAATAATTGCAGCAAAAATTTGACTTCAATGTTCATAGTTGTGTGAATGTGAATGTCAAGTGAATGTGTAAAAAAAAAAAAAAAAAAAAAGAATCCCCTTTTTGTAGTAAAAAAAATACTCACTTTTCAAATTGAGAAATGTCACATATTTGCCCTGGTAGTGCAAAATTCCTTTCGCATAATTAGAGAAACCCCATTTTAAGAACAGCCACCTCCAGAAAAGTCACGAAAGAGGTTTTGAAAAAGGTGAGAATCAGAGCTAACTATCCCAAACTGGCCAGTTCGCAACCTTTTGGATTTTTTTCTCTTCACCCTCAATCACGATAAAGAACCATGTGCCTCAACGGTCCTTAAATAACTTGGCGAACCCGAATAAAACCCCTACAACTTAGAGCTTGAGCAACTACGTTTGTATTTCAGCAAGTCCGATTTCCTGGAAGGGGCTGGAAGAGGGGCAGCTCCCAAGAAGACTGCAATTCAGACATGGTAACGCCCCCCAAAAACCAAGAATGGGATCAGGAATCGCCCTCAAAGAGCAGAACATACTACTTGGTAGGACATGTTTCTTCCATATTGACCTAAATATCTTGACGATTTACCAGCCGTTCTGTAATTCCATCTGTGAATCCAGCACGACGACAGAGTCGGTGAAGTCGAAGCCAGCAGGTGGATGGAGAACCGCGGAGGGCAAGGCGGCGGATTTTCACACGGACGGCCAAGATTTATCATACGTAAAGCCAACAACGGCGGGCCGAACATCACATGGGCTCACGACAAGTTCATGGTCAACGGAGAGAAAAGCGGAATGCGGGAAGACCGTACGGAATTGGACCAGAAAGACGGAAATACCTGAGCGTCAACATCTTAAAAGACCGTTTTTTTTTTTTTTCTGGGATCCGATTTGCATCCACTGGAATATTCACCCAACACAGATTCCAGAGGTTTTACATCTGATTTCACTCCTTAACAAAATGACTCACTCATTATGCAATGGATCATGGTTTCGCATACCTTTTTGGTCTATAGTCACCGTAACAAAATAACAGGCGGAATTTTGAGTGCCAGAAAATGTTTTTTGCAAAACACTGCATCGGCTAGAGTGACAAAGGGCTTCTTTAGGTTACGCAGTTGGAATTAAAAACAAAAACCACATTCACGTCTCTTTGCAGTTATAGTTGTGTCGCATACTGTATGGACCCGATCGTACTATTGGCCTAGATCTGACACAGGGACCAAAAGGTAAAGGGTCATCAAAAAATTTCAGGTCGTCTATCAGACTGCCGGTAGCTTAGCATAAAATTACCTGGAATTTTATGTCACTGTTCACATTTTGAAATTCTCTTATTCACAGTAGTGTTAGCTAGCTTGATGCTCAAAAACACGCATTTCTATAAATAGGATTTTTGTTTTCATGATTCAAGAGATTTAAATCTAGTTCAGGTATATTTTCTCAAGCCTGTTGATGTCATTGCGTATTAATGTGTCAGCATTATACAGTCACAATTTTTAAGTAAGAAACTAAGAAGATTTAACTCTGAATTTGCGTTTTTGCCTGCCTAGGTATCTTAAAAGAATTTGTTTACGTCTGCTTTTTTTACACAAGCAGACTCCGGCTTCCATATTACACATAGTGTGTTTACATGAAACGGGGCTATGATATTTATACAAACTATGCAGAATATTCAAAAGTTGGGATTCATAGTCTCCACTGTTCAATGATGTGCAAAAAGGACAATGCCGTTTGCGTTGAACTGGTGTGCCTGCTTGTGTTTCGCTGGAGCTAACTCGCTCGATATCGTTGTTACATGGGTGTTTGTGTTTTTGAAGACTGTTTTATTAAACGGAACGCTGATGACGACAGAGTTCAATTTGGTCTCTTAATTGCATCGTCTGCTACACACACACACACACACACACACACACACACACACACAAAAAATGGTCAGAAAGCAATTTTCTTTGTGTTTCGCACTAACTGACTGCATGATATCAAAGTGATGTGAAATGATACTTAGAATTCAAAACAGTTTTTGAAAACCTTTACATAATAAGTGCCTGTATACACTTTTATTCCAATTTATGTTAACATGATGCATATCCGAATTGCGCCAACTTAGAGGGGAAAAAAAATAATTGTGTCTCCTGAGCTATGGAGTGTGAATCTGATCATAGTTAAAAGCTTATTACCAAATGAAACATAATATTTAGGCCTGTAAAACATTCGTCAACAATTATTTTACAATAGTCGACTCGTAGCTACGAAACGGAATGTTCAAAGACTCTAATGACAGACTGTAATTTTGCATTGTTGCCCATCGCAGGAAGGAAGACTTGACTGATTATGAGTCATTTGAAAAGATGCAAGAATAAGTCTCATATAGGATCCTGATACGTAGCAATTAAACATTCTTTTATTATGTCATCATCATGGTATTTTACCCATAACACACATGCACACCACTTCATTGCCATGTGACACTTAGGTAATTCTGTCTGACGTCAAGTTCTTCTTTTTCGCTTTTTTTCCCCCCACAACAATAAGAACAACATGCACTAATTATGCCAGAAATGCATGACCGAGACATACGTTGATGTCCATAGCAGAAGACATTAAGGCCGTCTTCATCAGAGCTATATGTTTATGTCAATGCTTCGTCTCCTTGTGAACAAGGCAGTAAACACTTCTGAGGTGACTTGGCTTAGCTGGGCCATTAGAAACCTGCCTCACCTGTTTGTCCTCAGCTTGTAGCCTCCCTCACTCCCTCCCTCCCTCCTTCCTTCCTCACTCCACCCACCTTCTTCCTCGCTTACGACTTGCAAAGACAAGCCTTGGGAAATGCTGACTGTTAATGTTTGACAGGTAGGAAGAAGGTCGCAGACGAAGACGACTGCGAGCTCCGCAACACACGTCGGACGAAGAAGACGAAACGTCGGACACGATGGGTGAGCCTGTCCTACTGCTCCTTTTGGAGAGCTATAAAATCTTCACGGAATTTGGTTTGGTAGAAATCAAAGATCAAGACACAAGGGCTAACTACCAGGTTAAAACTATTTGCCGGTCAGATGTCTAGATTTCTAACTGGACTGTGTGCACCTTAATATTCTTAATTATTCAGGTCATTTATTGACTTCTGTTCAGATCTTTCACTGTTAGCTCCTCAGAGAACATCAAATAATAAAAATAAAATAAAAAAACCCAGCAGAAACATTGAACAGTCGACAAAGTGCTTCTAAAACATTAGAAAGGGTCAAATTAAGTTCACCTACACATGTTCGATAGTGGAACTATTTTTGAGGTATTGAAATATTTTGGGGTTAGGACTACTTTCCTTTTTGTTGATAACAAGTATTAGAGGGTTAGCGTTTACTGAAAAATGTTTTTAAATTTTGAAATACATACATATATATACACGTGTGTATACATATGTACATGTGTGTGTATATGTACGTATTAACTGTGCCCAATATAGTTCAATATAGTTTACTCTAGATGCATTTCAATATTCGGCGCTAAACCTGAATGTCCTTAACATTTTGTGAAACCGAAGTGCACATTTACACACATCTACAAACATCCACAACACGAAGAAATCTCATTGTGAATTTGCAACGTCACAAAATCACGAGAGAAACGAAAATGATGTAATTATCCGCGTCACTTGCTCATTACTCCGCAGATGTTCTGGTGCTGATCAATTTTGAGGGCACCATGGGGGACGAGATTACGGTACGGATGGGAGACGTGGTGAAAAACGTTACCAAGGCCAGCGAGGAGGGATGGCTGGAGGGCGAGGTGCGAGGGAAGCGAGGAATCTTCCCGGCCAACTTTGTCAAGGTCCGTTCCACTGCTAAAAGTGCTACAACGGAGATCTCTTTATTAGCTATTTGTCGTTACCCATTTGGGTTTTTTTCTTGCAGGAGGTGCCCATGTATTTGATGGGGGACAGCAAGCGGGAACCGAGAAGCATCCGAACAAGTATGTATCTAAATCCTAAGTAAATCTGCGCTCCTTGTCTGCTGTAAAATGATCTCTCATCTCTCCAGCGAAGAGGATGAAACAAGTACGGACATGCGAGGTGGTGTTTGCCTACAACCCCGTGAACGAGGACGAGCTGCAGTTGGTCGTCGGGGAGACGGTGGAAATCATCAGCGAGGTGAGATGTTACTCGCTTGGCGGCCATAAAAGCTGAGCAAGCTGAAAAAAGAAATAAATGAGGGGATTGCCCTGGTGAGAGTGTCTGTTTGGAGACGCATAGTCCCGTCTGGTGTCTCTGAGCCAGGTGACAGAAATCAAACCCAGCAGGGACAATGAGACGATTGACGGATTTGTCATCTGCTGGGTGGTTAAGTTTCAGGTTGTTCGACAACTACAGAGTGTTTGTTAAAGGACACTCGATTAGGTTGAACATCGGCACTTATATAAGGTGTTTTTTGGGCAACGTGACTGAACGGAGAAGGCAAGCATTATGATGTTTTCTTTCTTGGTTTGTCACTTTTAGTCGTCATCTAAAACGCTGAGAAATAGCCACTAAAATTCAGAAGCACGTTCCTACTCTTGTCCACGTCCATCTATGACCAATATACAAATCAATATACCGTATTTTCTGCACTATAAGGCGCACTGGATTATAAGGCGCGCCCTCAATTAATGACGTATTTTTGAACTTTTTCCATTTATAAGGCGCAGCGGATTATAAGGCGCACCATCAATTAATGACATATTTTCAAACTTTTTCAATCACAATACAGTAATACTCAAAGTAAGAACAAAAATAACTCAAATAATAACTCTCAATAGCATAATAACAATGTCAATATGAGCAACCTTGTTCAACTGTAAACACACAAAAGAAACGGGTAAAGCTTACTTTACCACTTCATTCCCATCAAACAATCATAATCTCGATATTGATCCATATATAAGGCGCACCTGATTATAAGGCGCACCATCAGCTTTTTTTTTTTTTAAAAGCTTTTAGGTGCGCCTCATAGTGTGGAAAATACGGTAATCCATTTTTTTCTCAGCATTGAGTCCAGAAAAAAAACAAAAAACAAAACGGTGACAAAATATTGTAATAGCTTTGTGGTGGTACTTTTTATTACATGGTACTATTTATTATGTTTTATTACAGATTCTGTATGCTAACACCAGCAGGTAACCAGCTAGCATAGCTCACGGCTCAGTGTCGCGATCGCCCAGGCAAGGAAACAACCAATATCAGATGGATTCAATTGTCTTTTTACCGAGGAGATACGTAGAGAAGCCGGCTCCTTAAGTGGCGCAAACCCTGACTTGTCCATGCCAAGGAAGTGCACGTCAAGCTTCTAAGGTGTTTGCAAAATTTTAAACTGGGAAAAATCCAGCATTTCTGCACGCAAGCCTGCTGAGATGCATATGCGTTGGCTTATCCGTATAAATAGATTTGAAAAATATGGACGTCCAGTGTCCAGGGCAAATTTGTGTGTTGCTCATTTCTAGGGGGCGCTTTGGAAGTTGTTGGTTATTTATTGGTTTCTCCAAAAAATGAATATGCAAGAAAACATCATTATTTCTTATTTGGAAAAAAAAAAAAAGAATAGGCCATCTTGGCTAAACCTGGCTTTTAAGTGTTCTTTTCTACTTGCTAGATTGAAGATGGATGGTGGATGGGCATCAAAAATGGCAGAGTGGGGGCATTTCCATCCAACTTTGTCAGGGAGATCTTCGTCGCGCCTAAAGGTGGGACCTCAAACTAAATTTCAAGCCTTCCTAGAATTACTGCGTTCATTAGTAGGAATGGGACAAAACGCAAATCCCACGAGACAAGATTTCTCACAAGATTAAGGCCGCAAGAATGAGACGAGACGAGATTTGGCCAGGGTTTTGCCAGTTTTTTTTCTTTTTCTGCCTGCTACTTCCCTAATGTGTGGATGCAGTCGGTCAACATTTCTATGACATCAAAATGAACAAAATTCTCAAAGACACGTGCTGAACCGAACTGGATTTTCGACCAATTTTATCCCTCACTGTATAAAAGGGAATTCGAGGTTTCCTGGAAAGCTTGAAAAAAAAAGATTTTGTTCTGCCATTCTTAGTTTCCCCAAACGTGAATTTGAAAATGCTCAAACGAATGAATATTTCCAGATGGCAAACACAACGACAGCAAGGCCAGACCCAAGCTAAGTGACGCAGTTTTCAGCAAAGAGGTACGAAACCGCGAGCTCCGAAACGCCATCGCCGTCGACGTATTGATGATGTTTTCGTCCATTTTGTCAACAGGCGTCGCAGAGAGCAACAGTCCGCAGCAAAGCAAAAAACGGTACGTCGCACAAACATGACTTAATATTCGGGTTCCTTGCGGTTCTGACTTAAGGATTACCATGTACGGTTTCAAAATGCCGATGGACAGGTCTATTCTTAGGCTTGCATCTAGTCAACAAATGACAAGCGGATATTCCGGAACTGGATTTCTTGTGGGTGAGGTCAGATATAATATGAGTAATGTTTTTGACGTAGGTTGGTTTGTGTAAGTTACCTTCGAGGGGTTTTCCAGTGTTTAGCTCACGTTGATTTAAAGCCCAACAACGGCGAATGAGTTTCGACATTCTTGATGACGATTACGTTTCGGCTCTTGAGGGATCGTTTCTCTGCCGGAAGATAAGCAGGGGTGGCGGAAATAATCATCACACTCTGTCACACTCATGTACTTATGTTAAAACTACAAAAAAAAGAAGTAAAAGCGAGGAAAATGAAGTATAAAAGTAAAAACCTATTTTTGACAGTGAAAAAAAAATACACAAAATATCTTCCATTATTTATCAGCTTTCAGGCTCATACTGAAAAAAAAGGGTTAGCACAAGCATTTACGCCATTAAAATAATGCATTCACTTCACTATTGTTGCGAACGAACAATAGAAAAAAAATGCTAAATTGGCTAACAATCAATGACATAAAAGGACTAAAAATAAATACCTTAGCTGTATTTGTTGTGTTCAGATTGGACATTGTTTAAATGCTTTGAACATATTTTTAGCCAGGCGGAAGATGCAAATGCATTTGCTACAACCCATTCTTTAAGCCGATAACGTCTAAAATATTTTAAATAAAGAAACAAAATTCTCTCAATCTGAGAATGTTCAAAATTATATATATATATATATATATATATATATATATATATATATTATTAGCAGACGTTTCATTTTGGAATGGTATACTATTATCCATACATAATTGTGTTATGAAATTCGTATGACTTAAAAATGTATGGTGACTTTTCAAACACCAAAGGTAAACATTTTTTTTTTTTTTTAATTAAATTAGTGAAAAAAAAAGTTGATGTCCGCAGGGCTGCGCAATTAATTGAATTTTAATCGTGATCACTGTATTGCCTGCTACGATTCATAAAGGTGATCCTTGACGATATTAACACTTGAAATGCCGGCTACCAAATGTATTTCAAATCAAGCACTTGTCTTCCAACCACCAGGGGGCAATGTTTCACACATGTTTGCATGGCAAAAGCCTCTGCTTTCTCACCCTAATATCTTATTTACCGGTGTGTAAAGGTGTTTGGTTTCTCATCTGATTCCTAATACATACGGTTTGAGACCCATTTTCAAAAATCCGACCAACAAATAAAATTTGAATCAATTCGGTTTGAAAAGACCAAAAATGACATTTTGATTGCTCATTGATTAAAATTTGCTTAAGAGTAAATAATGTGCTTGGTTCCAAGTAGGCTTTATTTTTTTCACAGCATTTAAGTTAGCTGTGTTGCCCTGTGTGCCGAGATGTTGCCATTAATTATTAACTTTATCTATTCATTTTAGTTTGTTATTATTATTTGTAAGTAAAGTCTTGAAGCCTTGTTTATATAATAGTTTAAAAAAATGCAATAAATAAACAGGTATGTTTGAAAGCGATCCAAAGCAGTTAAAAAATAATAATTAATACCATACGCAATATGTAACCATTTTATTCCTAATCTTTTGTCAGTGGTGGAGTGTTGTCAAGTCATGTTCGATTACAAGGCCAAAGCAGAAGACGAGCTGGATTTGAAGATTGGGGACGTCGTCGTAATACTGAGAAAGGTTCAAGAACGTTTGTGTTATGTTTTGCCAGACATTTTTTGCCGATGACATTGTGTTTACCTTCTTATCTTTTAATGCCTTATTTGTCATTTTGTTCCAAACCAGCCAAACCGGTCAAACTTCTCACTAGAAAGATCTCGTGCCACGAGAATGTTATGACAAAAGGAACCAATCACGAATGACATTTTTTTTTTTTTTAGAAAACTCTTTAAGGATGAAATTGATAAGTTCTGACAAGAGTTTTGTTCTTGTTTACATGTCGGGCTAATCATGCTCTTTTTGAGAAAGCAATTACATTTCCCAAAGGAAGTTGTGGCGGTTTTTGAGGTGAATGTTTTTTGTTTTTTTTTTCGTGTGCAAGGAAACCGAAGACGACGGCTGGTGGGAGGGTGAGCTCAACGGACGCTGCGGATTTTTCCCGGACAATTTTGTCATGGTCATACCGCCGATGGACAGTCTCAATGTAAGCAAATCAAAAAAACACGGTGATGTACTGGGAAAATAATACGGGAGCTTTTAAAATGTTTTGCATGCAAATAATTGGGTCTCAGAATTGCCTGCACACTCATTTATAGTAAAATTAAAGATCACTTTCATTATGTAGTCCGTAAACATTGCCGGAGTGTGACAGCATAGCGTGGTTAATTTACATAACTCCGCCCCCGTAACACGGTTCCTCTGGCTGGGCCAAGAGCTGCCATATCCAAGGGCTACGAAAAGCACCATGTTGTCAAAGCCAAAAGTGTTAGCATCATTTAGCATTTATATTAGCATTCATCAGAAAAATAAGACTCCCAATTGGTGATTATTTGCAAATTCACCCATGTCAATTTTTTTTAATTTATCCTGTGTTTTTTGCTGAAAAACCTGCCCATTTCCACTTTTGTGTTTTTGCGTGTACGCTAAAATGCCATGAGATGGCGGCAAAGTCCTGTTTCAATTGTTAATCCTTTGACCTGTCTATAAAATACCAGAAAAGTGCTTTAAAATATGGGAAAACATTTGCAAAACATCTCCTTTAAAGCCATTTCTCGCATTTGCCCTGAAAAGCTTGTTTATGATCTAACTTGGTGCCAATGTCGTGACTCAGTGCAGTGTTTTGGGAATTACTCACCCCAAAAATTCCCTTAGTGGAAAGAGTGTATAAAAAACTGAGTTTGCAATCCCCCAAAAAAGTGTCTAACTCGAGGTTTGCTTTTTTTTGTCTGCGCTTTGTTCTACAGTCCGGCAACAAGAGCTTACCACCTGCACGGAACATAAAGAAGGAAGTCTCAGGTAGTACCGTATTTTCCGCACACTAAAACGCAACGGATTATAAGGTGCGCCTTCAATGAATGGCCTATTTAAAAATTGTTTTCATATATAGGGCACACTGCATTATAAGGCAGTTGGAATAGAAGCTACAGTCGTGTTTGGGGTTGTGTTATGCATCCACTAGATGGAGCTGCACTAAAGGGAATGTCAACAAAACAATCAGATACGTCAGTCAAACTTTTCAATCAGAAATTAAAAATAAAGATAATTTGGGGAAAATACTATCTGAAGAATAGGGAAAAAATACCACAATTACATTTTTTTTCTGAATGCAAACTATGGATGGATTGAGGCCAGTGTAAGTTTTTTTGTTTTTCCTAGGAAGTGTCCCTAGCAGTGGGGAGGCGGTGAGCAAGAGGTCATGTGACACAGTTTGGGAGTCTTGTGAGGAAATGGGAGGGTGGGGAGGTGAGGACAAGACGTTTTGACAAGCGGCGCACGTCTGAATTCTGAAAGTAGTTGAAGAGTTGAAAGGAAATGCTGTAAGGTGGGCTTCCTGTGCTGCTGCCACTTTGTTGACTGGGCCACATACGCTTCATGTGAGTGTCATACTGGTTTTTCGGGATATTTGGGTGCATATTTGCTCTGGATTTATATGGTAAAGGAGGTTCGGTTTGGGCCCCTGGAGCTTAACTCTTAATTGCCCCTAAATTGTTAATATGACCCCTGAGAGATTTGCCTGCAGTGCAATTGGTTCTGCCATTATGTGTTTTTTTGAATGGAAATATAGCTTGCAAGCTTTTAACTTTGATTTAGCTCGTGTTTGAACAGATGAGCGGGGCTAGTTGAAAAAGATAGGGCATTTTGATTGGCTAATACTGCATCATCCTTAAGATACAAAGACTCAATGTGAAATGTGTCTGATGAAGATGAAACTTTTGCTGCAACATTTTGAGGTTCCCACCCAAAATATGAATAAAAAGTCATTCCTGTTGTTTATTTTTTCCAGTAATCGTACTTTTGTCTTCTTACTTCAATTTCTGATTTCTTTCAAATCATGACAAAATGCCAGATTTGCTGTCTATTTTATTTAGGTTATGTTTGTGTTATAAATTGTGACTATTTTTTTTCATGCAAAAGGTAATTTTGGGGGGCTGGCTATCGCCACATTTGAATAGGATGAAAAGTAATTTTTTGTCGCTTTTTTACCTAAAGTGATTTTTCTTCCCTCTGAATTCAAGATATTTTCAATATTTTTTCTGTATTTTTGTACATAGTACCTATCAATTATTTTTTTAACAAGAAAAACAATGTTTTTCTTCAAAGCTCATTTTGTTGTTTTAGTTTTTCCTTTTCTGTTCGTCTAAATTTGTCAGTATTTTTTGTTTAAATTTTCATTGAACTTTTTAAGAGACAGTGAGAAAGATATCTTTTGTCTGATTTTTATGTTTGTGTGGGTTTTTTTTTTAAACAAAAAGCAACGGTCATTTTTCCTTGATGTAAATTTCATACTTCTGCTAATTGATCACATTTAATAGGCACGTTCATTTCTTTTGTATTTTCCAGACAACAAAGAGGTCGCAGCCATGGACAAAGCCGTTCCGGCAAAAACAAAAGGTATATGCCGGTAACCCGTATTGAGTCTCGGGAAAAGGATTTTATAATTGGACTAACGTGGTGACGTTCCTTCACAGACGAAAAACCCGAGCTCAAGGATTTGCGAAGCCATCCTCCGACCAAAGTCAAACTCCCGAGCATCAACAAACTCAGCCCGACGCAACTCAAAGACAAAGCCTTCAAGGGTGCATCCAAGTGAGACCTTCACAGTCATTCTTTTCACTCCCACCCCCAAAGAAACCATAATTGTTAAGCATCCTAAAAAAAATAACTAAGCAAAGGTCAGAAGAGAAAATGGCAAGAACGCTCGTGCTTGCGAGCCTTAGACAGATTCAAGGTTTTGGTTTCCACGGCGTCCTTGGAAAAGAAGAATGCCAGGATGCCCGACCTTTAGCAGTCTCAGATGATTCAGATCGGGCCCGACTGCACGAGACCAGCCTACTTCCTGTTTCCTGTGTGAATGCGTAGGCAGACTCAGAAAAACAAAACAGGGCTGCCTTCAAGGGGTTCCTGAAGATTCTTGTAAAACGTACATACAAAATGCACCCATTATCTGTATTATTTCTGCATCAGTCACGCATTCTGAAATTACTAGAGGTCAAACGCCAATGGTTCATAAACTTAGGTCACTGGTCTTACAAGTAGACTTGTCAAGTACTCACAAAAAGTCCCAAAATGTCAAAATAATGTTTCACGGAAGCTCTAAAAAGTAGATCAACAGATTATTGGTCGGGCTGATTATTAGTGGTGAATTTCAGCATCACTAGATATAGATATTAGATAAGATCTATTAAAACAATGTGTAAAGGTCAGGGAACTATTTGTTTTATTGTTACGTTAATTTTACAAGAGATGAATCTGAACTTGGGAACTTGCTCCACATTTTTTTAATCAAAACAAAGAGACTACAGGCAAAAGCTTAACATTTCAGTATATGAAAAAATATTTACGGAAGGAAATTATAGCGCAATATGGTATTGCCCTGCTTAAGATTTCATTTAAAGAACTTAGATCACTTGGCACATTAGCGATTACATTTCTTATTAAATATGAGTTTTATGGTACTAATATTTCTACCCAGGAAGTAAAAGGTCTCGTTGGTGGAATGTGTCTCATTGATCGCTTATCCTAACGATGATCGCGTAGTAAATGAAGGAAACAAAAAGATTTTCTACTTTCATAAAATGCAAAACAGCGTCAGTAGATCGCACTCACTGCCACAACTTCCGGCGATAAAATCGGTCCCCGCGGGGAACAGCGTATTCATAACAATAGTTCCGCCTGGATAAGACATGGATAAGGTTGCCGTGCACGGGGGCAGTAGAGGGAGGGTACACATTTTTTTTTTTTTTGTCATCATAGGTGTTTTTTTTTTTTAAATCATCTTTACCTACTTGGGCGCGGATAAGCGCAGAATAAGCAAGAAATGCTTAGAAATGCGTCAATAAAGGAAAATAACACGTTGGGGTTGTTAGGGGTGAGAAATCAAAATTCTAGCATGGTTAAAATCCCCAAAACTTTCTTTTTTTTATGATTGGGCTCTTTAAATTTCAAGACACTCCAATGACGAGAAATAAAAACAAAAACGCAAATCTGAAAAGGTGACCTTTCAAGTTAGGCCTTAGAACATGTAACTGAACTAAGTTGGAATGTGTACATTTAAAAATTGATGCCAATATTTGTTTTCTCCTTTAGTGAAAAGGAATATTGGCTCGAAATACCAGGAATCCACCGGGAAAAAAAAATTACAAACAAAAACGCATGGCTCTATCTCTAAAATAAACATGAAAAATACCAATTTCATTCTTGCAGAGCCAATGGTGACGTGTCCCCACACTCCCCGAAATCCCCTAAGAAGGAGAAAGACGGCGAGCATTTCGACGGGGTGGACGCAGACGGTGACAAGCTGAACCACCCGACAGCTAACCGAGCCAAGCCCCCCCAGAGGCGACCCCCATCGGGTGCGCCAATAGGGGTGCAGGTATTTAAAAAAAAAAAAAAAGCCATGCTCTTCAATGAGTCTTTGAATCACCGCTCAACCGCAAAATTTTTCACGCAACCGAGGCGACGCCTTACTTTGACTGATGCATGATGGAACATTAAATAAACAGTGAAAGCACAAAAGCCATACAAATCCGGTTGAGGGACTGCAAAATATTTTTACAATGATGCTTCAGAATCAAAGTTCTGCCATTCTTTAAAAAACTGAACTGCGCGAACAAATCTAAAAGGTCCACAATTTTATTTTCCTTCTTCGGCAGGCTCCAAATGACGCCGAACCAGAAGTGACCAAGAAGGGCCAAACCGATAAAGTGTCCGGCTCACAAAAGGTATAATATGTGTGAATGGGTCAATAGGAGGGGATGACTTGGTTGACGTTGACCTAGGGCTGCGCAATTAATCGAATTTGAATTGCGATCACAATATTGGCTGCCACGATTAACTGAGCGCATCCTTGGCGATATTAAGGATATTAAGCCATATTAAGATTCAAAAAGCCTGCTTCACTACATGTCAACTACGATATATTATTTACCAGTGTGAAATGGCGTTGCCAATATATTTAGTTCAGTGCTAGCTGTCAATTGAGACCCATTTGAAAAAATCCGATTAATCGATCCGAAAAATTGGAATAAATTCGGTTTGAAATGAGCGAAAATGACATTTTGACTGCTAATTGATGAAAATTAGCTTGAAAGAACATAATGTGCTTGCTTCTAAGTAGGCTTCATTTTTATGGTATGGTATGCACTCAGCAAGTAAGTTAGCTGTGTTGCCCTGTGTGCCAAGTTTTTGCCATTAATTATTTCCTTTATTTATTTCTTTTAGTTTATTATTATTATTTGTAAGTATCAAGCCTTGAGGCCTTGTTTTCACTCTCAATTCCAGCAATGCCAAATTCATAGAAAATAAATCAATATATAAACACGGCACATTGTTTCTCTATGTACAACAAGCAAAAAAAGCACCAAAAAAAAATCCAAGAAATTTTACCAAGTGGGCCCATTCCCATATACGTTGGGATTTTTCGGTGAGCAAAAAAAAAGACATTTTTTTTTCATTCATTTTTGCAATCAGGGTGCGGAGCTTCTCAAGCCAGCCCCGGCAAAGGTCGACTACCGACCCAAGACGCCGCCCCCCGCGCGACCGGTACCTCCCCGCGTGCCGGCGGAAGTTCGAAACGTGGCCCAAAAAGACGAGGAGACGCTGGAGAGCCTCCGGGCGGAAGTTAAGGAACTGCGGATAGCGCTTGAGCTTCTGCAGACGCAACACAAGTGAGTACCACGTAGTAGCCGTTTGGTGACTTCAGATTTTTTGTAGTCGACACCTGATTCAATGCTGACTAATCGATGATGCCATTTTATGTTTTTAAATTGTCAATTCACTGGTTGTATAGCATAAACACATTCAAGCCCAAAGACAGACAAATTAAGTACAAAAGTAATCAATTATTCTAGGTACAAAAGTAGAAATGGAACCGATTACTTTAGAGTTTAAATGAATTAATTTGTACTTTAGTACCTCAAGTAGGTTTAAAATCACCAAAGTATGCTCAATTTTTGCTGCTGCGGCTTATATACCAGTGAGGCTTATAGTCCGGAAAATACTGTACTTTAAGTGCCTACTTTAGGTACTTAAGATACCTTAAAAATTTTGAATCTATTTTAGCTCCTTTAGTACCTAAGCTATTCCGTTAATGTCATTCCAGAATATAAACAGTAAATTTTGTACCTAATTACAAAAAAAAATCAATTACTGAAATACTTAATTATGCAAAGTAATTGATTTACTTTAGTACTAACGTAATTGTTTGTTTGTGGTTACTTTAGTACCTCAAGTAGGTTTAAAATAACTGAAGTATGTAAATTATAACTTTGGTACCTACTTTAAGTATTTAAGTTACTTTAAAACTACTTTAACTTCTTACTTTAATACTTAATTACAGAATGTAAAGTTAATTTTGTACCAAATTACGTAAAAAAAAAAAAACGATGGCTGAAGTACTTCATTATGCAAAGGGATTACTTTAGCGCTAACGTAGTTGTTTGTTTGTGGTTACTTTTACACAAAAATCAGGATATTACTTTAGGTGCTTTTGCAAATAAACAATAAGTACTCGATTATAAAAAGTCGTTCATTATTTTAGTATCCAATTTTCTTAAAGTAGAGTGTCAAAAATGGAATGCCATCCTAATAGAATGCAAAAGCTTTGATGCACACACACTACGGTGTCTCAGAAAGACCGGACTTAGCAAACTACCACTATCACTACTACACTAATCACTACTAGTGTAGTAGTACCAGTAATAGTAGTAGTTCTACTATCACTACTACTACTACACTATCTTTGTGAAATTCTTCATCGGTTATGCGTAGCAGAAAGATGGAGGCAAAAAATATCAGCTTGTGAACTATGCAATATACTTAACGATTACTAGTTCTACAATTATAGTTAAAAAAACGTACTTTGATGTGATTTTTTTTTTTTTTTTTTTTTGCATAAACATTCCGTGCTTTGCACTGTCTGTGGCTTTTTTTTTTTGCACAGTCTGTGATCCAGGACTCATAAAATAAATACGTAATCATCAGTTACCAAAATTAATGTATATTAGTTAACCACTAGATGGCGCTACATTCCTACATACTGCCTATAAAAATGAAAATCTTGAGAACAATTTGGATGTTTTTTTCAGAAACGACATTAAGGAAGTGAAGGAAGCACTGCAGGATGAAAAAAACAAACGACTGACACTGCAGGTTAGATTTTTTTTTTTCTTTGCAATCATAACTTGTAAGGTATTTCCAATCATTTCACGACACCATATTTACCTTGCGTATGTATGCTTCCCCATGCAGGAAGAAGTCCAAGCATTGAGAAAGAAACATTAATCTCAAAGTACAACGGATGACGCGGCATGCCCATAGACTGCAAACAAGCAAGGACTATTTTAAAACCCTGTTTTGTTTCGGGTCAAGTTGACCCGTATGGATAATCTAAACGGGGGGGAAAAAAGATACATTTAAACTGCTGGGCTTACTATTCTTTCCCTTTTGCTTTTAGGTTTAGATAATCGGCACCAATATTATTTGCACTGTTATGATTTACTTTATGATTATATCTATATCGGGTCACATTGACCCATGACCGTTGTTAGTAAGAAACAAACATACTATGAGGGTAAAATACAATTTTACAGTTTTTTACATTATATATTTGACCTGGGTGACTCTTGTCATGTAATGTGATATGTATGCAGCTGTACAGAGGACTAAATGAATTTTCTGCATATTTTTAGAATTGTGTTCATTCTACTAGAATGTTATTCTCTTAATATCCACGCGAGGGCGCCATTGGGCTATTAAAGATCACATTTTTTGTGCGTGATTGCTTCCTTTGTGCACATGAATCAAATCCAATGGGCTTGGGCGTCAAAACCCAATTAATAGCATCCATAATTTATTTAATTTTCAACTTTTTTTTAAATTTCTGTTTCGTTTAACAGTCGATATCCAAATGACCGTATAAGTTCCACTTAGTAACATTTTAGTACATTATTAGCACAATTAGACAGTAGATATTTTGTAGGTATTTTACGCTTGCAATGTTACGTGTTTTAACGCTTGTGTTGTATTTTGACCATTTTCCAGTCATTTTCTTCCACATCATTCTTGCAGTGTTTTAGTCAAGGGATGCCACTCCCCTGGTACTGTGATCATTTATGTGGTCGTGCATGTTGACCTTTGACATGTTGTCACAATCCGGGTGACATTTCAGCTCCCTACCTTTTTCTTCCAATGCTTTGTGGCATACCTTTGATGAAAAGATCAAAGGACTGGACAAAATACCACACAAGGGTCCATTGTGTTTAAATAGTGATTCGTCTCTCAAATTTGCAGATTATCATTTGCAATGTTCGTCCTACCAAAGGCAATGTCAGACGTGTCGAGTCCGAACAAGCCCGGGTCGGAGCACATCTGGCTAACATCTCGAAACCATCCTCTCAAACAGCCGCTATGGGAAGCAACGTTCTATTTTTAAAACAGAGGCACACTTCCTCTGGGACTTTATGTGGGGGGTGAACGGGGTCACGCCATAAATTTCCCCAATGGTTCACAGATATGAAAATGAATGGTCTCTGTCTTTCTCACCGCATTGAACACAAGTCGTCTTGTGACGAGGGGAGGAAGAAGAACGCGGGAGAGTTCAAGGGGGACTTGAGAGATAAAAAAATAGAAATAATGACAGAGGACAAAGAGAAGTTTGTGACAGAAAGCCTATCATGCGTGGGACTTCATGGGAATTGACTTCACTATATGTCACTGGGGGGCATTCAGGGCACTAAATGTATGTATGAGCCGCCGCAAAATCACCACAATGTTTTTACTCATGTTCATACAGTGGAATATCCATTCCACACAATTTTTCTCCCAAGGACATCCTGGAAACAGAGTTTAACGCCGTATTTCTTGGTTTTGAATTGGTACGATGTGTCTGCCGCATGCACCACAAGCACGAATCTTCGATAGTAATTTGCAAATGTTGAGTGGCTTGTTATTGATAGACAATAACGTCAAAACTATGTCATATAATGTGTTCTGGTTTTATCGTCAGAATAATTCAGTTGTAAAAGGCCCATAGGAGGCTTAACTTATGCATTCATAACCTACATAAATAAACGAGTAGCATACAAACAAAAGCGCACCTGGAGAAGCTAATTAGTAAAATTAATGCTATGTGAGTCATTGCTTAAATTGTGCATTTAGAAGACCCGTTCAACTAAGCATTTTCACAGGTAAAACATCAGAATAGAATTCGTTACATAAAAAATGTCCCAAATTTGGTGTAGAATTCACACAAAATCAGAATATTCATTTTACCTGTGGCAAGTGTGCAGATCCGCCCTTCTGTTGCGTCCTCACCTCGATTCGTGACGTCATTTTTGCGCGTCACGACAACGACTTAAGATACGCAAATCAAACAAAAGAAGACAATGTTTGTATAGTAACTGTTTTAAGATGTCACATATTATAATAAAACAAACAAAAAAAAAACAAACAAAAAAACACTGTGACTGTAGGTGACTTAGCACGACCAAAAAAAAAAAAGTTAGGTGCAAGTCATTTAGAGCTAAACCCTGATTAGTCAACAACCAGCAAGCTAGGTTCCTATTGGCTGGTTATACGTTTATTAATTACAATTTTTAATTTCAATAAAAACATTTTTAAAAGTTTGTTTATTGTTATAGTTACACCACCTGTGTGCATAATAAAGCGTGAATGCAAATTAAAGGGACTTTAAAAGAAAACCAGGTCAACAACTGCGACAACCTAATAGGCTAGCACCAACACTGCTAGTTTTCTATTGGCTTAGAGATTTTTTGTTTTAGGTTCCCAATTGCACGCTAAGCACAGTCGCAGGTAATAGGCATTTAGAATTTCTATACATCAAATAGATACTTTACTGTAGCTAGTGACACTGCTCCATTAAGAAAAAAAAAATGGAGGAACTTCAATAAAGTGTGCATGTGGCAGTATTAAAATTTCCTGCCCCCTATTTTTGAAGGAAATTACCTTAATTCTCAGCAATCTCACCATATTAGGCAATTTCCTTGTAAAAATATTTTTCTCACACAAAGGTTAAGGTTTGTGTTATTGGTCCCACAGATTTAATCACAAAGTTGCATTTCCATTCAAAGTAAGGCACATACAGTACGTTGAAAATAATTAAATATGACATCCTGCCAACACATTTATTTTTTGCCCCAAAGGCACCATCTGCAAATGATTTTAACTAAATGCTTTAATTTCCTTTTCATTTTAACTTTCATTTGACTGCGTGTAACATTAGCCAGCGCCCCAGGTCAAAAGTGATATGTTTGTGTTCAAACAATGTCATTTCCTTTATTGCCATCCTGTGGTTGCTCACAATGGACACTGCAGAACCGGCACACAGTGTACAGAATAAATTCTCTACTCACCATAGAAATTGTTCATAAACTACTTGTTGGTTTAAAACGACTGGAAAGTAATGCATCGGAAATTGCGGCTTTAATCTATCTCATATTTTCATTTATAACCAAAATTTTTACTATTGCTGGTTTGCCATGCTTGCAATTTGTCTTCCTTTTAAAAATAAAATATAGCAATTTTATTTATTTAAATTAAATAATAATAAACCTCCACTAGATGGATTTTCATTCATGTCCATATCAGTTGCAGGTTTATCTTGTATTTTTTTTTATATTTTTCCTCCTAGGTCAGACTAGACCAAAAAAGATTGAGTTTACGTTTTTGTTAAACAAAAGAAACAACAAAATAGGGAACAAAACTAAAAAAACAACAAAAGGTTCCATCTCCACTTTGCGGATTTCACTTATGGGTATTTTTGGACATGTAAACCTGGTTAAAACAATAAAAGTATCACATTGCCTGTGACATCTAGCATAAATTAGCCACTAGCTAGCAATGCTTGAGTGCCCCCGAAAGTGGTCAGATTACTTTTCAGAGGCAAATGGCAGAAAGTGACTGTAAACCTTGATGCTGACATTCTGACATGGTTGCAATAGTTACTGATCACTTTTGAACATACCAGGGTGAGTCATGTTTCCTCTGTGGGTCTGACATCACTTTGAAAGAAAAGTGGGAAGAGAGCTGCCTAAAAGCTCACATTTTTAATTTATGTTAAAAAAAAATAATGATTACTAGAATTTTTTTTTTCATAATACTCAATATAAGCGACCCTACAGGAGAACTATCGGACACGCTTATTACGTTCACCAGTGTGACAATATTTACGTCTTCCAGTCAAAAAAATGAATGGTAGACTTTTCGCATATTAGATTTTTTTAAACACTGCACCCCCCCCCCCAAAAAAAAAAAAAAAAATGACGCCAACCACGGAAGCTAGCCCGAGTGGTGTGCATTTGGTTTGCACGCTACCTTATTAATTTTACCGCAGTCTTCTCAATCAAAAGAAAACTTTGAAAATTGGAAATTGTCCAGTTCAACTAGCATGCATGTTTTGGGGATTGTGGGAGGAAAACAGAGAAAACCCACACGGGCATGGGGAGAACATGCAAACTCCACACAGGAAGGCTGAACCTGGGAAATTCACACCGGGCATTATTCTCTATCACACATTCTGCCAAATAATTCGTCTCATTCTCGTAGACTGATCTCATGAGCCATACCGGCTAGGGGGATTTGTATCTTGTCCCATCCCTAGTGTCCTATCCGTGTCGTGTTAAGCGCCTTACTTCAAGTGTCATGAGCTCCATTCCTACTGCATTGTTTTGTCAAAATGGATTCATTAGTCTGTCAAGACACTTTTTGGTATCGTGACATCACACCGCAAAGCCTTCAAGTCTTAGCGGACCGGCGTCTCTTAGTAGTAATGCACTCTCCCGATGGTCCCCGTTCCCGATCCCAGGATGTCGGGCTGTCCGTTCCTCCAGATTTCCCGTATGATACGTTCCCGCTCCTCCAGCCTCTGCGCCCTCTCCAGCTCCTCGGCCGACGTGAATACGTTCAGCGTCCCGTCCGAGTGATTGCTATGGTTGCCCGCGGGAATCTCCGTGGTGACTGTGGAGGTGGTGACGGCGAGCAAGGGGGAAGGCGAGTCCACGTCGTCCCTCTCCTCGTCATCCTCGTCGTCGCTTTCTTGGTCCTCGTCGTCCCCCGGCGGTTTTTTCTCAGATGTGGATGAGGCGGCACCACCGGTGACGGCGCGGGTGCGCGGTTTGCAGGAGATGCGGATGACCAGCAAGCAGAGCGTCAGAACCAGGCCGAAGCATACGCCGAGGACAAAGTACAAGCCGAAACTCTCCGGATTGGCTGGGGGAAACACAGGAAAAGGAAAATATATCAAGACAAGAATTTACAGTGAATTTTGAACTAAAAGCCGCATCAGTATTTAAGCCACCGTAGCAAAACTTTAGCAAAAAAATATATTTTTTTGCCACGGATAAGCCACACTGGATCATAAACCACAAGTTGTAACATCAGATATCTACTTAGAAAAATGGTGTATGGAAGTCTTTTTTTTTTTTAACTGCTTTAACTGCCTGCTTAGAGCAACATCCGATATTCAACAGAGCCATTGAGTCACATCTTTTCTGTTATTTTTCATAGTTATTCCGTGAATTGAAACCTTTAACAGATACACACATTTCCTTTACCGGTGGATTGCCCCCTGGTGGCCAGTAAAAGAAACTGCACATAAAGTGCAGTGGACTATAAGCTGCAGGGCTAAAATCATGATAGCCAATATTTATGGTAAATGGAAGTTGAATTCCTTGGCGCGATTTAGAATTAGAGTTTGATTTAAAAAAAATCACTTTAATGTTAGCATGATAACTCTACTCAAAACAAAAAATAGGAATTTAACATTTTGCAAAGAAGTCTTTTAACACAAATTAGCAATAAGGTGTTTCATGTTCCAAATAATTTGCCCCTAATTTGAAAAGAAAGCTTTACAATATGGACGATGTTTTGTGACCTGGGATAACTCACAGCTGTAGGGAGGAGTGCCATCGATGTCAATAATTTAAAAAAAATAAATAAATAAAAGTAAGTTTGATTACTCAGCAGGGAAAATGAGAAAAGTCACTATGATCAGTCAGATTCTTTACATTAACGGATTTTTGCATCAAAGGGAAATCATTGAAAGAAGGCACTAGGGAGCTGAAAATTCACCCAAATGGTGACAACATGTTAAAGCTCAACCTGGCATGACCACTTAGATATCGCAGTTGGAGTGTGCCATTCCTTGTCTAAAATACTGTGATAATGATGTGTCATTGCAGGTGTTTCGAAACATTTGACTGGTACCGTTGTGCCCAATAATCTAGCTATGACCTTAGCGAGGATAAACACTCAAAATAATGAATAGATGAGTAAATGCATTGAAAAAGTGCCATACCCTTAATGTGCGCGTAAGCCGCTATGCTGTTGCTCAGCAGATCCATTTCCTTCTTCTTCACGTCCATGGTGGCTTCTTCAAAGCTGGGAAAGATAAATAACATGAGCACATTGAGTCTGACTTTCATGGTAAGACGACAAGTCAATTGAGAGCATTCCATGTCCAACCCACAAAACGCAGCGGAACTTGCTTGTATGCCTGCGGGTGGGCAGGATGACGCCTACCAGGGTCAAACAAAAGTTCCACTGTGCACTTTTCTTGGCTCGTAGTAATGGATCTGGCACATGGCGCACCGACCTACCCTCTTGGGCATGACACACCCCATGAATACAGGTTAGGGGTCAGTTTTGTGAGTGGGTGCAGAGGACTTATTCCTGTCCGATGACATCAACAGGTGGTTCCAACATATAATAATGTTTCAAAATTGTAAAAGAACTAGCATCATATTAACTGTTTTGTCTTTGATTCATTTATATTTAGTATAGTATAGTTGAAGAATTCATTGTCAGTATTTTTACTGTGTACATTATTTAATATAGCGAGCTCAAATCCACCTGGCTCCGGCCTTCCTGTGTGGAGTTTGCATGTTCTCCCCGGGCCCGTGTGGGTTCTAGTCAGAGAAATCTTTAAAGAAGTCTAAGACAAGCTTCAGGAAATTTGTAAGTCAGACCAATCAAGATTGACTTTTCTTGCTAGCAAGGGACAGCAGGAGGTCACGCGTCCGTGTTCGCTTCAGGGTCTGTCAAGTGAGCTGCTGTCCTCGCTTGCTTTTTATTCATTGCACATTACGAGACATAACAAGAAGCTCAATTGGACAGAGTCGGGCGCTCAAGTTTACACTTTCCTGCGTCAATAGCTTTAGCTAAGGACTGGGGCGAGACTGGCAAAGACTTCACGGATGGATTGCAATACTTGCTATTCTGGTTATGAAATAAACACATAATGATAACAACCTAATATATGATTCCCTTCAAAGTGTCTTATAATTTTAATGGTTTTACACGGTCCAAAATTTGGAAAATGATTATGTTTGTACACAAAATCTCGCAAGTCCAGCTGAAATCATAAAGAAATATCATAATTGTTGCATTTTGAGATTTTACATGTTTTAATCATTTACTGGAAATTTCAGCTCCCTAGTGTTTTTTTTTCCTCATTGATTCTATGAAATCATTAAAAACAATCCAATATTTGTAACATAATGCCACAAGGGTTAAACGCAAGAGTTTGAATGTTGGATGTCGGTGCAAATTATACATAATGAGGACTTTAAAGTCTTAATATTAGAGGTAGTTTGAAAGGGGCCTTCACCTTGGACTGTTTGCTTCTTTATGGCCTTTGTAGTATTTTCGTTTTGCACATGAGACATAAGAAAAGAAAATCAGATTTTTTTTCATATCACTATTCTCCAGGCTGAGTGACAGAGGGCTTGTATTTTCGACTTTAATCCTCCCCAGTTACTAACTTCCCCGCCTTAAAGCCACTTCCTAAGATTCCGCTTCCTTGGCCAGATGACATGATGGAAATCAGATGAAACTATTGTGAATAGAAAGGAGGGGCCTGAAATTCTTCCAGCTAATGTTAGCGCCAACTTGTAGTTGTTGGTGAAGGGAAAAAAAACAAAAATAAAACACAAAATGATGGCGTTCCGCTCTAACTTGCGTAAGTCAATCCAGATGTCACTGTGCCTTCTATAGGTAACGTGGATGGCTTGGATTTGCACTCGTTTTTATGTCTACATTTACCTTCAAATTTCACCCGCTTGTGACCTGTGATGTCAATGCCAAATGTGGGCCTTATTTGACTCATTTGGGGGGGGGGGGTCCAAGCATCAAATCCACACGTGTAGACCATATGTCATGTAGCTGGTGAGGCACAGAGGTAAACAGAACACAGATGAAGCACTTACCACAAAATCAAACCCCCAAGTGGCTTTCAGTCGCAGCTCATCGTGTTAGACGTGAAAAAATTTGCAGATCCTTTTTTAGTGACTCGAGCCAGCTTGTGATTTTTTGTCCTTGGGCTCGACAGTTGATTTGGGGCGACCTGGGACGAGAGCAAACACACAAACATGCGGTGGGTTTTTATATCGTAGCGAGGACATCGCATTGACACAATGCATTTCCTAGTCCCGAACCTTAACCATCGCAAAAGATTGCCTAAGGCGTATCCTAAACTCAAAACCAAAATCCAAGTCAAACGTATTCTCTTGACCCTCAAAAAAAAAAGGTCTGAACTTGTGGAGGACACCAAAACAGTCCCCACAAGTCCAAGAGGTCTCTATAAACACAGTGAAGCCAGGATTTGGTCCCCATCTTATGGCAAAAACCGGACATAGCACGCACATACATAAATATACACACACACACACGTTTACATGGCTATACTTATGCGTACAACCATTGACAAAATGCATTTTCTAACCCCAACAATAACCATCAGAAATGATTGCAAAACCATAACCCATACCTTAATCTTACCCCTAACCTAAGTCAAACATAAACTCACCAGATGGTCACAAATGATCCTAACAAGTCTAAGAGGTCCCCACAAACATTGTGATTTGGTCTCCACTTTGCAAAAATAAGGGCACAGCCCATACAAACACACACACACACGTTTGTACGCCTATATGAATGAGGACATTCATTGATATCATGCATTTACTAGCCCCTAAATGTAACCATCGGTAGTTATTGCCTGATCCAAGGGCTGCACGATCATAAACAAAATAAGAATCACAATTATTTTGGTTAATATTGAAATCACGATTATGAATCACGAATACCTGATCCTAACCCTTTACCTGCCCTCTACCGAAATCCATTCAAACCTAACCTCTAAAAGTACGTCTTGACATCAAGACTGGCCTCAGTGTCCTCACGTCTCCAAATCACTGAATCACACAAAAAACTTAGAGCGGTTCTCACAAGTATAGCCATATAGGAACACACACACACCCGGCCGTCAAGCCGCATTAGATCCCGAGTCACTGATGCGTCTGCAGTGCAAACAGCAGCAGGCAGACTGCAAGTTGTTCACGGTCCGGCAAGAGACCAGAGGGAACACTTTGTTTTCACGCCGACAACACTAGAAAAAGTTGTGATTGTCTAATCTCTGTTTGCCGTCCTCATGAGGACTTTTGGAATCAATGGAAGGGCATTTTTAGGACATTCTCAGCCTAATCGTTAGCTAAACAAACAAAACCCCTTGTGCTGTATTTCGTCTCAACCGTTTATCATTACATCATAGTTATTTCACATCAAAGGGAAAGCAATGAATAAAGGCACTAGGGAGCTGAAATTTCACCCAGATGGTGACAACATGGCAAAATTCAACATGGCATGACCACATGGTTATCACATTAGCGGTAGTGTGCCATTCCTTGGATTAAATACTGCAAGAATGATGTGGAAGAAAAAGGCCCCTAAAATAATGCACAAGGGTTAAATATTTAGAGTAATCGATCATTTCAATACACAATTACCCAAATAATCCATTTATATCTGCCGTTTTTAGCCTTCTCATTAGTTACACAAACAAAAAGGAAAAAAAATGGTATTGAATGTCTGGATTGAAAAAAAAAAACGACGTAAAAATACGTCTTTGGGACTGAATGAGTAAGTATAAATTTAAACAATGGATTTGAGCACTTTGGGCTTTTAGGGATCCAGGTAAGAGGAATTTAAGAACATGCATATTTGTAAATGAGGCCCGCTCTAGCTCCAACAATATCTCTGCCATTTTTAAAACGCATCAGCATCCTTTCATTGATGAGGTCCGGAAAGGTAAGCCGTTTCCAAACAGTAAAAAAAGTCGACTTTCATTTCTGGCAAGTAGACTTTAACAACCTGTCACATTCGGCCCAAAGGAACTCCAAATACTCCAATGACAGGCTGTTAAACTTGGCCAAACTGGAAGAGCTATGACCTCGATTATGATCAACGGGAGCTTAATGCCGGAGCCATTTATTCACGAAAGAACTTTCAAAAACATGGCCCCCCCAAAACGTTGACCATATATAAAATGTTGACATTGTGGGGGGGTGTTACTCGCGACTTGACGGGGAGGCTGTGAAATATGCCGAACTGTGACCTTCTACAACTTATTCCACAGTGTTGAGAAGGGAAAAAAAAACACAGCTGTCAATCTCCGAGAATAAAGTCAGAACTTTGAGAAAAAGGTGAAAAAGAAGACAAACTTTTGTTTTTTCTTCCGGCCACAATTCTCTTCAGTAGACGATGTATTAATGACGATCGATTAACTCCCAGAACCGTCATATAATCAGGTCAATACGGATTTGTGGGCGTGGTATTTGTTCACATAAACCACAGGTGTGGAACTCCAGTCCTCGAGGGCCGGTATCCTACATGTTTTCAAACCCTTTCCCTCAAAAACACCTGATTCAAATGATTGGGATCATTTCGAAGCTCCTGTGGAGCTTGCTAATGAGCTAATTATTTGAATCAGGTGTGTTGGGGAAAGAAAACCGGAAAACATGCAGGATGCCGGCCCTCGAGGACTGGAGTTCCACACCTATGACATAAACAGCTCATTTTTTTCAGTAGTTTCTTAATTTTGTCCAGAGCAGTAAATATTTGAATGTCCCAGTGAAGTATTGGAACGTTTCCTTGACCCCCTTAAAATTGTTATCCAAATCGGAGAAAGGAGTAGCAGTAGTGGTTTGTCTCCAAACCGTTGCACTTTACCCCCTCCCATGTAGATTAAATGTCCCGCTACGAATCCACCCTCCATGAACCAAATGAAGACCGAGAAGGCGTCCGTTAAAATGACATCAACGGTTTTGTCTCAAGGGTAATAAAGTTAACGACGGCTGTTTTCTTCAAGGTCAAAGTTAACGCTTGCGGACTTCGGTTTGAAAACCCGCGACTCTATCAAGGCAGTAAAAGGACCACAGGGGATCCGCTCCAAACCCATCTAATTACAAATTACACCTCCGCGTTGTTTTGTGTTTTGCTTTTTACTGCTTGGGTAAATTATTAACAGACCCGAACCTCCCTAATCTCTTCTTACGGTCCGGTTGTGCGTGCCAGGATCGCATGGCTATTACAAACACCGGCCGGTTTATAACAATGCTGTCGTTATAGGAGCAGTAAAGCCTTTTGCGCATACTCTTTAGCCTGCATTGTTGTCTAGTGCTGAGTGATGCAAAACTGCTGTGCTGTGTGAAAAAACAAAACACTTTGGGGAGATCCTGACAGTGGCCTCTTTCATGCAGAGATCCCACAAAAACTGCTGTCTGGGCCTTTTACGCAGAATCCAGCAAAGGTGGAATTTTGCCTTGAAAACAACTTAGCAATAAGTTCCAATTCATTTGCTCTTAATTTGAAAAGTACTGTTCCAGTCATGGCATTAAATTAGCTTTGCTGATACCAGCAAAAACACGCACCCAATTTGAGAAACATTGTGCTAGTGGTTAGAATGTCCGCCTCAGAAATGAGAGGTTCCGGGTTTGAATCCGACTGTATATCACCAATAAATACGCTCAGTTCATTGAAAAATCGAAATCCGTAAGTGTATCCATTGCCCTGTACTTGGGTAGCACCAAAGACAATTGGGATGGACTTTTGGATTTTTTTTTTTTTTCCCCAGATTTGAGCCATGCCCTCTATTTGGGGCAAAAGTAATCTAATGATCTTTTGTTAATGATAATCTCAATGTTTCCCAGATGTTTAGTGTTTTTCTACCTACCTACCTACCTACCTACGTACCTACCTACCTACCTACCTACCTACCTACCTACCTACCCACCCACCCACCCACCCACCTACCTACCTACCTACCTACCTACCTACCTACCTACCTACCTAACCTACCTACCTACCCACCCACCCACCTACCTACCTACCTACCTACCTACCTACCTACCTACCTACCTACCTACCTACCCACCTACCCACCCACCCTACCCTACCCACCCACCCACCTACCTACCTACCTACCTACCTACCTACCTACCTACCTACCTACCCACCCACCCACCTACCTACCTACCTACCTACCTACCTACCTACCTACCTACCTACCCACCTACCCACCCACCCACACACCCTACCCTACCTACCTACCTACCTACCTACCTACCTACCTACCTACCTACCTACCTACCTACCTGCTAGCTATCCTACATACATATAAAAAATGTGTGTACTGCCACCTCTGGCAATCTCAGATGCATAAATAGACTTCAACTCTGTCGGTACAGAACAGCAGGAAATATCGACTGTTACAGACGGGTTTAAAATGATCTAATATTTTTTGCTTTGATAGCGACGTTTCCCAGACATTTAGTGTTTTCATTTGCAGACCGGAATAGAGAATATGAAAGAGTTATAATGAGATTTTCCAATTCTTCTTGGTGTTTGGGCTGCGCTCTCTTGCCATTAATATCACCTCCTATTTTTGGTCCCCGGCTAGCTTATCGGTTTGTCTTTCCGAGCTTCATATCCTGCAGTGAAATACTCACGCATCCTTTTCCTGTTCTAACTAATGGTCAGCTCCAATTGATGGCCTGAATGAAACGAAAATGTTTATTATTATTATTATTAATCTCTTTTACAATGTTGTGTTTGCGCACCAGGAAAACGGGAAATGCTATTTTTGTCCGGGTATTGTTTGCTATCACGGGTCATCAGGATGACCGTTCCATATTTTTGTTATCATCCTAAAACAACAATGGCGTTGTCATCCAGAACTTCCTTCAGCATCTCCTGAGGTTAGAATGTCTGCTGAGGCGAATGATTTATCCACAGCCTCTGAACCGTGGTTAGGCAATAAAGAAGTTGTAACTTCTTTGGAATTTATGTCGGGAGTTAAAACACTTGATGTATGCACCAATGAAATTATATCACTGGTGTCCATGTTATTTCTTCATTTCAACAGCACACGAAGGCATCAATATTTTTGGCACCTGGAATTTCCTTACGGCTCTTTCTGCGGTTTGCCCGAAACCACGAAGCGGACTATGAATAGACTTTAATTAGTCAAACGTGACGTGCGGGATGGTGGAAGCTGACATTAAAATTTACAGCATCCTTTGCCCTTGTTCATTAAAAAAAGTTTCTGCTTTGATTCTGGAGCAGCCACTATGGAAAATTTGGGATCTGGATCAGTCTTTTAATTGCAATGTTTTAAAGCTTGACAAGTACATCCATCCATTTTCCAGATTCAAAACCACAAATCCTGCTTGCCGTTCAATGACAGGGTGCATATAGGCAAACAAGCATTCACACTTTCGTTCTTAGCTACTGACAATTTCGTTTTTCTAGTCTGTAGGGAACTCCACACTCTATCTATCTATCTATCTATCTATCTATCTATCTATCTATCTATCTATCTATCTATCTATCTATCTATCTATCTATCTATCTATCTATCTATCTATCTATCTATCTATCTATCTATCTATCTATCTATCTATCTATCTATCTATATCGAGTATTAACAGGCAGTTCTATCTATCTATCTATCTATCTATCTATCTATCTATCTATCTATCTATCTATATCGAGTATTAACAGGCAGTTCTATCTATCGATCTACCTACCTACCTACCTAACTACCTACCTACCTTCCTACCCGCCACCCACCCATCCATCCATCATTTCTAACTGCTAGCTTGCATATCCAACTTCTAGCTAGCATATTCAACTGCTAGTTAGCAGTTGTTTTTTGCTGCTTAGTTATCAATTCTCATTCCACAAATGCAATATTGGGGGGGGGCATAAAACGTATTATTGTGAAGAATATTTTGTTGTGACTTTCGTTATACTCAGTTGGTTATAAATAAGTTAGGTCATTTAAGTTTTTGGGGGGAGTGGGGGTTGAATTTCATGACATTTGTGATGTCCAAAAATTGTTTAAAAAAATTGGTCGATTTTGCCCATGAAGTGGCTGGCCAAGCTCACTTTAAAAAGACTCAACAATACACAGGTGTCAGACTCCAGTCCTCGAGGACCGGTATCCTGCATGTTTTTGAAGCGTCTCTTCCAAACACACCAGATTCAGATGAAGAGGATAATTTTCAAGTTCCTGCAGAGCTCATGATAGGCTAATTATTTGAATCAGGTGAAGGCAGAGAAAACCGGAAATGCAGGATACCGGCCCTCGAGGACTGGAGTCCGACACGTTGTGATTATTCTAGCATTTTGTGGAAGCCACAAAATGACAAGTACATCCAAGAACATTTGAAGCTTTGCACAGAGAGCAGCCTGCCCCAGGCCAAGGCCTTCCAGGCTGTTGCATTTGGAACTGAGACAGGCATGTGGCTGACCCCCGGCCTCCAAACCAGACCTAGGTCACGGAGGACTTTCAAACAATCGTGTACTTTGATTTAGTGACAGAGAGCTGACCTCTGGCTAAATATTTTGAAACAACCTCAACTAGGTTCTGAAGCATACCACCACATGGAGATAAGGACGTTACATGGCATACACTTAAAACAAAGATCAAATAAAGTGGAGTTACTAAAGTTAAACACCACTGGCTATGTTGCATTTGTAATTCAACCGCCGTGGGAAGTGGGTACCCTTGTCAGCTAACTTTGGACATTGATTATTGCTGGATAAGCTATTTTAGAAATGAACTCGTTCAATCCCAAAGACATAGTTTTACGTTTTTTTTACTCATTCAATGCCAGGCATGCATTTTCACATTTTTTTAAGAGTCCAGAAATTTAAGTATTAAATCGATACTTAAGTATACATTAAGGACATGAATTTCCAGATATGTAAGTATTAAATCGATACTTAAGTATTATTATTCAATTTCATTATTGTAAAAAGCCGGATTCTCCCCCATACGAGAATGGTTGGACCCAAGTTGTCACGTGCCACCTCTCGTTACCTGTCAAGTTAATGATTCATTTTTGTAAACACGTCTCTATTATGATCCCAAAAGAGGACACTTGAAGTTGGATATTTTTCTGTGGACAGATATTCATTTATACTTTTTTTTTTTTTGAGCGCAGGTTTGACACTTTTTGTTGATTATTTTTTTGTGGACAATTTTAAAAATTAATTTAATGCTGTATTTTTTGAAAAAAAGAAAGGCGATGCTTTTATTTAAAATTTTTCCGTGGACAAAAAATTGTTTATAACTATTTCTTTTTGAGAACAGGTCTGACACTTTATATTGATTATTTTTTCTTGACATTTTTTTTTTAATTGTCCCAAAAATGATGATAATACCGCAACAGGGTTGAAAAGGCAAATACAGGTCTTAGGGATTGAATGAGGTTGGCAAGATTGACGAGTAATTAGCTTGTCCACCTCACAGTTCAGAGACCCCTGGTTTGCTAGCCTTCCTGTTTGGAGTTTACATGTTCTCCCCATGCCTGTTTTGGCTTTTCTCCTGGAATTATGGTTTCCTCCCACAATCCCATTCAAGATTCAAGAGTTCTATTGTCGCAAGCATAGTGACCCTTCTGTTCACTTAACCAAACACAATAATAAAGTAGGCAATAAAAAAGGTTTCTATTCATAAGAAAATCTGATTGTGTTCCCAGCTGCAAAGTCCCAAAACTGGCGGGAAAGCAACACCCAGCGATGAGTGGGTGTGAATTGTTTGCTCAGCTCTCAGACTTTGACATGATCCACTCCAAAGCCCGCGTTTGATAATCAACCTACAAAAAAAACGCGTTATTTGACAGGCCCTCGACAAACTTTGCATTCAAGGGCAAAAACGAGCAAACGTGGATGCGAGCCAGCGTGGCATGCGGGGACTTGAAACTTAAAAAAAAAATAAACGCAGTCCTATAAATCAAGACGCCGGCGTGACGCTAGCTTGTTTCAAAGTCCCTAATCAAAGCCACTGCGAATCCTCGTGTCGTGGGATAGGGGGCGGGGTTAACCACAGAGCAGCGCTTGTCCTGCGGGGAGCGTGTTCTGCGAGCCCTAGCAGGTAATAGGAGGGTAATGGAGATATGCCGTGGCGCTGGGGGTTAGGGCAAGTGCTTAATAGCCGCCAGATGTGCTCCTGATGCGAAGCAGAACCGCGACGCTTTCATATGTAAATCGCAAAGGTTGGGCTTTTTCCCAAAGTCTGCATGTTCAAGAAACGGGGGGCAAACTTGATTTCTCAGAGAATTGAAAACGATCACGACCACGTCTCCGTTAGCCATGAGCTAATGGAGCTCAAGCAAATAGAATGCGCACTGATCAGCGTTAGCAATGTTAGCTTAGTCTTTTAAGAGACAGCGGCTCCAATATTTCACAGAGCAATTCCGACGCAGGCCCAAAATCATGCGAGATGTCTTTACTACGATTTACTTACGATTTTTAAATCCTTCAAAGTAGGTCCCCCTTTTTTTTCTTCGCATGTCTTAGTCTTTTCTCACTCAGCTTTTTGATGTGGATGATGCTTTATGATCTGGAACAGCCCTTGTCAAATAGTGGGGCGGTGCCCCTGGGTGGGGTGCGAGGCTTTGTTTTTGCCATGTGAAGTGTAATTGCAATAAAATAAGGATAGGTATCGTTTTTTTCCAGGCACTTTGATGCACTTGGTAGTTTTTTTCTGATTTAGACTAACGGAATAAGTGGCTCATTGTTCCAATTAGTTTGCTCTTAACTTGAAAAGAAGCACATACTGTTCCTGTCACGGCATTAAAAAGCATGAAACCTGTATACACACTGTTAAAAAGTAGTTAAGAGTTGTTGTTTTTTTCTTTTGTTAATGTTAAAAGTTTTAGATGTACTTAGGCAAAATTTATAGATAATAATCCTATTTATAGTTGGCGGGGCGAATGGGGGTGCAAAAAGTTTTCTGTTTTCTGCTTTGCAAAATATAATTGAGAACCACTGAACTGGAATGACTTTCAAGTTACAGTTTTGCATTTTTACTCGTTAATATTTTAATTTTCTTGACTTGTGAACACGTTTCCAAACCTCTGGAACTCTAGGTCATAAAATAGAACATACTGGTTCACATATTGGGGTACATGAAGGCACTTTAAAGGGTACAGTAAGCGAAACTTTAACAAGTTTCTTTATGTCAGCAAATCTAATTTAAGTCATTGAATCTCAAAGGCGTATTTTTACGGCTCTTTCCAGAAAATCAACCATAAGTATTTTTTTAAATTATTATTATTTAATTATTTTAATCATTTATTCATGTTTCAGTTGTTCGGGCAAAAGACGGTTGGAAAATGGCTGTCACTGAAAAAGTTCATGCTTTTTAATGCCGTGACAGGAACAGTATGTGCTTCTTTTCGAGTTAAGAGCAAACTAATTGGAACAATGAGCCACTTATTCCGTTAGTTAGCTCTTATATGGATACACATGTTCATGGTTGAGCCAACAATAAAATGATGTTACGTTATCTACCTTGTGGAGTTGCAGGATAACATACGCCGAAAAATGTCACTACAAATGTAGTTCCGAAGATCGTACGGACCTCTTTTAGGCCTTATTCGTTTTTTTTTTCATTCGAAAGTGCTTTGCGCTGGTGAGGGGATACTTGGCTAAAACATTTCACAGGGCGTACATCGCCGAACCTGATATTATCAAGAGCCCTCATTTTTTTTTGACCAGCCGTGATGGATTCCTGACTCCTCTACCGCCCTTGAAATCATCGCGGGCTTCAGATCGTCAACCCATGATCTCACCCGTTACATCGATCCTGGACGCCGTCCAGCAGCGCAACAGACGGTATCAATTACACGGCCGCCGCCGCCGCCTATTAGCCCGTGACACACAACACGTGTTTGCCTTTTTCCGTGATTGGGTCCCGAGGCTTTGCCGCACGCCGGATCCTCGAGGTTCTGAGGATGACATGTTTTCGACCAAAAAAATGCCTCGTGAGCAGAACCAAATCAGTAACGACTGTGTAAAACAGTTTCCCGCATTTTGTTTACGAGTTTATTGTTCCGCAAGAAGTCGACTCAGCAATTTTTCACACTGGAGTAGCATCAGGGTGAAAAGCTGTTTACGACTTCCG
Source organism: Hippichthys cyanospilos (assembly GCF_059441005.1). Taxonomy (NCBI): domain Eukaryota; kingdom Metazoa; phylum Chordata; class Actinopteri; order Syngnathiformes; family Syngnathidae; genus Hippichthys; species Hippichthys cyanospilos. The sequence continues at coordinate 21,285,619 of NC_142371.1, forward strand.
ACTTCACAAATCTGTGAAAGTTGGTAAATACGTACAAGCCAATAGAATTGAAAATATTCAGTCGACGATTATGGATGGGAAAATACCGCTAATCAATTATGCTAAGTCTCAAAAGTTACCATTAGCTGTTAACTCGGGTGTTTCATGCGGTGCGTTCAAATGCAGTCTGATATTTCAACCTCAAAAGGGGATTAAAAAAAAGTGGTTGAAAATCGTATTCAATGTTAAAAACTGCAAATGTCTAAACAATGTGGGCTTCGTATCATGTAAAATTCGACAAATTTCAAGAACAATAGGGGGGAAATGAGTAGATTTTGTGGGGGGTTTTTGTGCGTTGCACACAAAAAAACAACAAAAAGCTGAAGTAGAAATGTCCTTTTGTTTTATTTCCTACAAAATTTTAAACTCCATCACTCGTTTGATAAAATTCGCAATAAAAACTTTTGCAGTTTATATCATGCTATTCCGTTTTATTCTGTGTTTTGCACTTAAAAATTTGGAATCGCAGAAAATTTCGAGAAAAATTAGTAGAACATTTCGAGAAAAATTAGTAGTTGGTATATATACTTTACTTTATATACTACTTTATATACTAGTTACTTTATATACTTTAGTAGGTAATTAAGTAGTAAAATAATCAACTAATTGATTACTTTAGTACTTGAACATTTGAAGTAATTGATTACTTTAGTACACATTTCTGAATGTAGTCGATAAATTTAGTATTTGAATACCAAAGTAATGTATTACTTTTGCAATTCAATACCTAAAAGTACATAATTACTTACTTTGTATATTTAGTATCTAAAGTAATTACCTTCGTGCCTAATTTGTGAAGGACTAAATTCTCGATTCAAAAGCCATGTTTGGACCCTCCTTTAATCAAACGCTTGAAAAAAATTCCATGTATGATTACCTGGAATCGACTGTTTGAAAGCTTCAAAGTAAAATGACGTCTTTGGGTTTGAATGAGTTAATTGCAACGGCCGCCGCCCATATTTCTTTTCAGTCTTGATTTGACAACTCCCAAACTTGCAGCGTGGGAGTTTAAACAAGCATCTCCAATCAGTACATGACCCTTGGGCAAAAAAAAAAAAAAGAACAGCACTAACAAGCATCCTCTGGTCAGACGAAGACAAGATTGATGGATGGGTTGGGGGCGGGGTTGGGGGCGGGGTTGGGGGCGGGGTTGTGATCGATGCTCGCGGGGAGGTCGAGCGGAGGCCTCAGAGGGGCTCGCTAACACGCCTTAATGCTCGTCCGAAGTTATCTGATTGACTGGAGGAGCTTGTGTGCACTTAATTGATGGGACGCCCCCCCCCCCCCCACGCCCCAACCCCCCCCCACCTCCACACACACACACACGCACACACGCTTGTGTTAGTATCATAAAGCTGCCATAAGCTGTATAAAGCTGAACATAGTATTGCATAGTTTATTACAGGTGATAATTTACAGTATTTGACACATGCTTATAGTTTATTCAATACTGTACAGTGTAGAATGTTGCTGACTATTGTTTCTGTATTTGGTCATATTCATTTTTGAGGTATTTTTAATAATGCGCTCCATAGTTGGTAATTGATTACTGCTGTTTGTTTTAGTCTCTTTTTTTTTTTACTCCAGTTCACAATCAGGAATATGTTCAATTCCAGTCAAAAGTTTGGAAACACTGTAATTGCGACTTGCGCCATCGAAAACGTACATATTACATATTAATAATAGCAATACGAATGAATCTCAGAATTTTGATTGTAATGGCCAGATAGCTGTGCATATCTGGATCCTTTCATAATGTGGACAACGCTTCATGACTTGGAATGACTTTTTTTTTTTTCAGTGGGGATATTTTATAGGCGTATTTCATCCAGAGAATCAACTGTTTCATTTCTGGCTGTAAAATTGCATCACTAATGATATATTGCATATGTAACGGCATACAAAATAAGCTAGCAATAATTTGCTCCATGTTCCACTTCTTTAGCTCTTAATTTGAAAAGAAAATGTTGTGTTCCTGGCAAGGAATTAAAATGATATTCAAGTCACAAATACCCACAAAGACCTTATGAAAATCTCAAGTATCCCCTTAAAATGCCTTCCATACGCCATTTAAGAACTGCTGTTCATGTATGGAAAGCTTACTTTTATTAATTACAATGGCGCCAGTCGGTCAAGATACTTTAAGATTTTTTTACATTGTTTTGATCCTGTAAAACTGAAATCTCTTCAAGACAGCAGGAATAAAATCATATTCTATCACATTTACGCAGTACTAAACAAGCGCCCCAGTGATAAATGGACAGTGTATTTCCTGTACCGCATCCGACTTCATTTTCATAGCTTTGGCGAGACGAGGTGTCAACTTTGTTTGCATTCCAAGTGACAAGTCATCATTCACCGCAATGAGCTCGGCCAACTGCACGCAGCTGCACGGGGGGGGTAAAAAAAAAAGCCGTACCCGGGCTCAAAACATAAATGCTGCCTCAGCTCTCCTCTCCACATAACGCGTGGTCACAACATAAACTCAGCGGCTTGACCAGACAGCGGTCCAGTCCGTCCTGCACACTCAGCAGGAATCATGAAAGTGAAATGGAGGTGAGATGGGATTGCATGGAAAAGTTGCAGGAGAATATTTGCAAATAATTGAACCTTCAAACTAGATTGCAAAATTCAAATCGAACCTACTATGACTCGAATTTACTATTATGGATTAATGAATGCGGTTTTATGGAGGTGGAATAGTACTCACCACCCTTGCGTAGAAATAAACGACGTCCCGGTCAAACGCTCCAGAGGGCTCCAGGAACGCTGCGCAAGCACATCATTCCCTCCAACAACTTTGGGAAAAACATCAGAAACAAGCAGCCCTCGCTCTTTCCCGGCTGGCTTTTGGCCGCTGTGGTTCAAGTCCCGAAGATTGAGTGTGTGTGTGTGTGTGTGGAGTCTGGGAAGAGGTGGTAACTTCCTCTCCAAGTTGGGAGGCTGACGAACAAGAGTTCTCTCTCCTCCTCTCTCCGAGCTCCAGTGCACTCCGAGCAGGAAAAGCTGTCATACTACCCCCCCCCCCCCCCCCCCCCACACACACACACACACACACACACACACACACAATTCCAGCAAGGGGAAAAAAATAGGAATGGCCTAAAATGGTCAGGCAAATGAGAGAGGGGGTGTTTTGTGTGTGTGTGTGTGTGTGTGTGTGTGTGTATTGTTTGATGGAGGTAATCAACTACAGGATATTTGGCGTTTTAGGAACAAAGAAACAAGCACGGGCACGTAATGATTAACGCATATTGAGTGACCAAACAACAGCGGTGCTGACATGTCCATGATCCAATGATTGAATGGTGAGTGAAAAGCCTGACAAATTCTGTACTGCAGTCACAACATCTGGAAAGCTCAAGCAGAAACGCAAGACGTAAGGAGAAAATGGCAAGATATACCAGAAATCCCCTGATATGAGATGCAATCCCCCCCCCCCCCCCAAAAAAAAAAAAAAAAATGAAGGCCAAATGTAAGGATGCATCCTATAACTGTAACTGTAAGATTACATTTTATTATTTTTTTTTAATTCAACACCATTCAAGGGCACATAAGCTAAGTTTTGGTGCTCAGATTTGCATTTTATATCATCCATACGAGTCTAAGTAGTGAGTGGGGGCTGCAAATAGTTTTCTCTTTTTTCCATTTTAGACTAACCTGTAACCTGTATAAACGCTGTAAAAAGTTAAAAAAAAACAGTTGTTGAAAGTTGATTTATATTGCTTTTTTTCTTTTGTTAACATCAAAAAGGATACCATTTTAGGTATACTTCTACAATTTTCAGAGATA